>NC_134576.1:100070010-100357510 GCF_050947875.1 Dermacentor variabilis
AGCTCGCCTTCGTGCGTTGCGTTCTCCGCCAGCGTTTCCCGGTAAACGTTGCGGTTACATAAGCAGCAGTTGCCGGCAAGCGTGAGAAGCAGTGAGGGATCTTCGAATGCTATCGCATTCCACTCTTAAATTCGAAGCTTACGCATTTTCCAAATTTTGTTCTTTTCCTCACTTACAAATAAAAGAGAACGAAAGACAGAAGTGAAAATATCGCAGTATACGAGCCGAGCATCCTCGCAAAGTGCACAAGTCACAGCGGATGTTCGCGCGCCTGTGAATGAAGATCATTCACCAACGGCGCCTACTGCATATAGCGTCAGTTATGCTTCGGGCACGGTTACCGCTGTTCGCGTATTATCTGACGCCGCTAGTACAGTTAGACGAAACGTACAAATATACCGGCGGGATGCCAAAGTCGGAGGATGGACGACAGTATATGTATGCGCTGCGGTACAGTTACCGGCGTCTGTTCTTGTTTACCTCGCTCGCTCCTGTAGAGTGCATGAGTAAGCTTTATCGAAAGATGTAGTAAGTGTGAGAGAAAACGTGTTCTTTTGAAGAATTTACTTTAAGAAAGCTCACCCGTGTAGCCATGACAGTTTAGGTCAAGCTGCATTCCAGATAAAGCCTCTCACACCCACATCCCGGCATTTCCAAGTCGGTAGAATGAACGTTAGAAGATGCGTCTAAACGGCGGCGTTTACCATTTCCATCTAAGCAACTATGGATTTTGGCCAAGTGTGGGGGAACAGTCGCACTCAATATGGGCGCTAGTGAGTATACAGTGGGCCTGCTCCTTTCTGTAGAGCTTTACGCCTGCCAGAAAAAGAAAAAAAGAATAAAAAACGGCTATAGAGGTTATACTAAGCGTGAATTTCTGGTCAAGCACAGTGTCCGTTCATTATGAAACGAGACCGATCAAGTCAAAAGCCTTGCGGCAGCCCGTTTATCCGGGAACATAGATGCTGTCTTAACACTCGCAAAGATGCGTCCTGATGCACCAGCTAAATTACTAATAAAGGCAACGACGTTTCTGTTTTAATATGGTAGCGTTGTTCACAAGTTCTTAAATAAAGAATTTTTGAGGAAACCGTTGATTGTGATTGTCGAGCGAGAGAGGTGAGGTATCAAGGTTAGCCATGTGTGACTTTCTGGTTGGCTACCCTGTACTGGGCTAGCAGAACTAGGGATTGGAAATCAAGCTGAGAGAGAGAGAGAGCATGCGTGTCAAAATGAGCTAATGGATTACGCAGTCCGCCGACGTTAAATGGTTTAGAGCTGCAAAAATATGTATCCGCCCTTCCCTAGAGGGCAATGGACACACAAGCAATACTTCCGAAGTATGCACCTGAATTTGATAACAGCGTTTGTAATCGCGGCATTGATTATTGTTGGCATGATTTAGTAGAAGGCGGTGACATCATGACGATGACAGCGGCGTGACAATGTGGATACATATGACGACAACGAAGACGACGACGGCAACATCGCCAATACGGCGTGACGACAGCGGTATGACGGCCACGTGATGACAACGGCTGCGCACGTGAGCGCCTTTCTCTTCCGACCACTCGCTTTAAAACCACGCAGATCTCCCACATTGTCCGTGGAAGTCGGTCTCAGCAATGGTGAACAGGCAAGACGAGACGGCACGTCTCGACAGGAGACGCGCAACAGATACCGGCTTCTACCGTGCTTCGCAACGGCCACGGCAAGGTGACGGAGATATTAGACAGTTTTAGTTACACGTACGTAGAGGTTTCACGTACGCAAACGTGAAAAGCCTACGTACCTTACGTGCACGCCATCTGAAACGCTTTTAGCTACACGTACGCGACGCACACCAAGAGGGACCCCGTAGCTCCATCTATCGGGAAATGTGAAAACGGCGGTAGCCAATGCAATCCTATCGCCGTGTCTCGATGCGAGCCGTTTGCGCGCGCGCGGCCCGCTATCGCTTGTTCGTGATCTCGCGGAACTCCCGCGCGAAGCTGCCTACGTGCGCAAGAAACGCACGCAAAGAATTGAATCTCACGTACGTCCGTGAGACGCGCGCGCGCCCGTTACGTTCTACGCATGCGCACTGCTCACACGTAGAAGCTCTACGTACGCAAAGCATCTACGTACGTGTAACTAAAACTGTCTATTTACGGAGGTACGCGACGCGCCGCAGCCACCCACCAGAGCATATAAACAACGGAGGGAGGAAAACTTTTCTCCCCCCACCCCCTCCCCTGGTCCCCCTTGATCGAATCCTGTCGAGGCCACAAAGCTCCCGTGCGATAGCACGTGCATCCCAGGGGCTTTCAAGACACTAAGCCCCATATTAAGATATGCATCTTAATTTGAAGCTCATGCTTGACTTGATTTAAACGACGCCTGTCGTCAACGCACCAAAAGAAACGCAATGAGCGTCTTCAGTGCGTTCGCACCAGGCGTCATTTATATCAAGTCGAGCGTGAGCTTCAAGTTAAGTTGCATTTCTGAATACGGAGGTAAGGCGGGCTAGTTGGTTACGTGCATTGTCCCAGATGCTATAGCTGGCGTTCGCGAACGAACGCGACCCGCAACTCGGCTGTGCGACTGAACGCGCTCCTTGCGTCGGCGCGCTTATGGACCCCGCGTGCGAGACAACAGCGATACCAAGTGTAAGGCATTTAGCAGAGTAGTGCTCTGAATTTCACAGAAGCCGTCAAATGTAGTTAACCCCACTGGCCCAATACCGGCGCTGGGCGAATGCACATCTCCGCAAGCAGAGGCCCGCGAACGTCACCCACAGCGCTCGACGAGTTCGCAAAGGAGACTGGAATAATATGAACGATTTGATACCGCCATGCCCGGTTCCCCCATCCCTCTTTCCACTCCCGCTTTTTCACAGCGAAAGCAGTATAGCGCTACCTCCCAGTGGGTCTTTTATGTCGCTAGGCAAAACTCGGACGATGCGCGACGCGTGGGCCGCGTGGGCGGCGTTCGCCGCTGGGTTCATTGCAGCACCAACAGATGGCTCTCGGCTCCGCGCATACTAAGCCCTTTAAGCCATAGAGTTTCCTACAGAAATTACGTAGGAAACTCGATGCTTTAAGCTTCGTAAAGTGCTGCCACGCTTTGAAGAATGCCGCCTCCTCCTCGCGCGCTCTGGACGAGGCAGACGCCGCGTCGCTATTGCCCTAATAGCATCACGTGGGCCTTCGCGCCGTGCATCAGCGCCATTTTTGCTCGAGAAGCGACGACGGCGTGGCGAGGAGCGCATGTTGGCGTCGTTGCTAAGCTCGAGCAGTGTAGGCGGCACCACGGTCGAGGAGGGGGTTGAAAGAGAGGATAAACGAGGAGGAGTGAAGGCGGAGGAGGAGAGTAGGAGGAGAGTGTCGCTACTTTACGAAGTTTAAGGGGTTTTAGCGCATACGCGGCAGCGGCGGCGCCGGCGTGCGGGGCAACGAAACAAAATGATTAGAAATAAAAAGAACCAGAAAGGTCGCCTTCGCGCATAGCGTTCACCGCAAGCGTTTCCCGGTAAAGATTGCGGTTACGTAGGGTGCAGTTCCCGCTTCCCGGCAACTGCAACTGACTTGTGTTGTGACAGTGCTATGGGATGGCCACGGATTGTGTGGACTGCTTAAGAGCAGCGTACATACGAGGTGCGGCGAAAGTGTGGTTATATGCATTTCTCTTCTTCCTAGTGCACTCGTAGGTGCAAGAAGTAGTGGCGGAAGCCATGTCGCAGGCCGTAGAAACTTCTTAGGCTAGTGAATAGGTGAAGTACACGTGAATGTCGCCATGTGAATCCTTTCAAAGTACGTAGCAAAGGGTGATCGTTTTAGCTGTCGCTTACAGCTTCGCTGCCCTACCCCCTTCACGGCACGGATTGGGGAAAAAATTTTTATTATATTTTATATCCGCCACCTTTATTAGACTATCATTTTTAGTGGTATTATTCAATCGTGCGCAATCGAGCCCTCCTGTCAATAAATTATCCATTTATCATTTGGTTCGCTGAACATAGATCAAAGCGCCATCACCTTGCATAATAAAGCTTTCTTTTGTGCAATCTAAGTCGGGGACCAGAGGCCAGTATTTTTTTAAATAGAGGCGATTTAACCATCAAACGTCGAGGGAGAACGTGTGACCACCAAAGACCACGAAAACGGGTGAAGGAGCGAAAGAAGGCTATTCGGTTTCAAAACGACTGAACAATGTATGTTGTATGGGAGCCTCAACGTAATTGAATTCTGCCTACGTTCAATTGCAAGAGCAATGCAGCATTGCTGTTGTTTAGAACACGTCTGTAATCAAATAATTACACTGCTCCTACTGTTAATTTGCTTTCAGGGCGCAACCGTGAAGGCCGGGCTTGATGGTTTGGTTCATACTTCATAGATCCAGCCATATTTGGAGGCGACTTCGAGGAATAGCTAGTTCATGCACCGCTCTGAAAGATATCGTTTTTATACATTTAAATAAAAGAAACACAATATGTATTCAGGGTCGGAGTATGCACATTTTTATATTGATTCAAAGTAAAGGTTATCTATGTAATAGAGATGAAATATCGAGTAAAACTGGAGCCAGCTGGAGGGTCCTAGGTAGACAGACTCCCTGAAAAATTGCCACTTCTTAACTTTAGAACAATCTGTAGTTTATATGGCGGATATTTGCATCGTCCGAGGCCTATTCAAAAATCGGGATATTTAATTTTCGATACAAGTATCAGTTCATTGAGCATTAAAGGGTATAAGCAGATGTGCATTCCACTGCGGCACAACAGCGAAATTTCATACTAGTACAAGTTCTTGTCAAAAACCTGGTCACTATGACACGGTATGCAAGTATACTACCAGGGTTCTTCTATACTTTCCTTCTGATCAAGAAGCTGCTCCGAAAGTTTCATACAGTGACAGCAGGTGGCACCAGTGAGGCTGGCGTAAGAAGAGGGGATCAAGCAGGTTACGTGACCCTTTGCCACTGCTCCCTTTCAAAGGGGATGCCAAGAAATAATAATCATCGTCAGGCTCAGTCTGCCGTGGTAGATGCAAAGCTTTCGCCAATAAAGGGCCCTCTGTCACATTTGTTTGATCTTGTTTGCAGAGTGAACCTACAACGGAAACTTTAGACAAACTACATTAACGTGCGATGCGCTTGTGCTTATATTATACGCGGCACCGTTGTGTGATTACCGTGCCTCCACCACCCCCCTTCTTCCTACAGTAACATTCCTCGCTCAAAATATTTCGATCGGCTGCCTCCATTCACAGTATCGTCAAGTTAGATAAGCGATAAGTGATAAGATATGATTAGCTAGCTTAACAAGCAAGTTATTAGTTGATTAATTACGTTAGGTTACTTAGCTTTGTTAGTAAGTCAGCTTTATTTTTGCCGGAATACATTACTTAGGCAGGTTATTAGTTTTGCTAGTTAGAAAATATCTTGGTTAATTACCGTGCAAAAACTGAAACGCCAGCGCTTCAAACTAGAAACGCGGGCATTTTACGCGTAATTACAAAAAAGGGGCGACGGGCAGTGGCTCTGCAGCCGGTTTCTACCAATTTTTCCAAATAGAGGTGAACACGGAAATGAAACAGGGCGTCGTAGTTGCGAAATTGTCCGATTTTAAATGTTTTAGCACCGTTCAGAAACAGGACGGTGATCTCCACATTGCACCGACAATATTCACACGGCGATAGTGGCACTCGACCTTTGCACCAACGCGGGCGTAGGCACGAAAAATGACTGCGGCGTCTGTCGGGCGTCGGCTCCAATGCCCGATGATGATGACTTATTGGCATCCCCTTTGAAACGGCGCGGTGACAAATAGTCGCCTAGCCTGCTTGATTTATTCGGGTCTGCTTTTCATTCTAGCATTTTTGTATACAACTTCATCATCCTCTTTTTTTCTCTTCCTCAAAGCTTTTCTATCTACCTTGCTACGCCTGTAACGGATCCGGTAGTATCAATCTCATCCCTGGTTTTTTCCCCACCATTACTCTAAGCTGCTCTTGATTATCTTGACATATGGCCGGTTGATGCTTTCTTCAACTTTAAACCCAAGCGCTTCTGGAACGCGGACGTCACCTGCGGCATTGGGTAAATTCATTGGATAAATTCCTTCGAATTGCATTAGGATGTGCTGTTTCTGGATTTTTCCTGACGCATACACATGCTTCATTTTGTTACAAATATTTCCTCCCGCAAGTGTTTTGACTTAGACAACCAGCTTGATCTTTAAATAGCAAGGCACTGCCCTTTGTGCTATCGTACAGATTTTTCCTTGTAATTTTTTTCTTGTCATTCTTTTCAGTCTCCACGGTCTTGTCAGTTTCCCTTCTTTCCATCCAATTCACTGTCTGTATCGCTCCCATTATTTCATGGCTCCTCGTTGTCTATTTACGCTTTAAATTGCCCTATACTTGGTTACCAACTTTCTCGACCTCTTCCTCCATTCTGTGTCCACGCTTTTCAGGTACAGATATTTGTGGACTTCAGCTGCTCATTTATTTTGACCCATGTTCCCGAGTATTTCTTCAAAACTGACTTTGCTACGTGCTTCTCTGACGTCAAAAGAGGCCCAACCCATGGATGTCACCTGGCACTTCCTCATTCGCGATTTTACAGTGGGCTCTCAAAGCCAAGCCGCCTACCAATGTATGGTTAACTTCCAACCCGGATAAGATATCCGATTTAAGACACAGAATATGATTTGCGAACTTTTGCGCTGACACCATTATTACTTTCCCGATTCCACGTACAACCTCACATTTAATGCTGCCCCAGGGTGTTCTATGTCTCATTATTGTTGCATTCCACTTCCCCTTTATTTTCCGGCTATCTTGGCGGGTGCTAGAGTAATTGTTTCCCTCGTTTATGCATACGCCGAGGTATTTATATTGCTTGACTATAGGTGTGACTTCCTGTTGACACCGCGTGATTAGAAGTCTCTTCATTGAAGATCATAATTCCCGATTTCTAAGTGCTAAACTTATGGCTCAGATTTGTCGCTACGTTGCCACACATATTCGCAACTGTCTGTAAACCTCTTTGATTGTCCGCTGGTAGCACTATGTCAACCGCAAACATCAGTGGACCTCCTGTTGCACCATTTGTAAAAACCTAATTCACGGTCTTTCTGTCGTGATTCTATACCCTCAGCATAAAGCGTGAACAACAACGGAGACAAAGGACATTCGTGCTTCAGTCCTTGGTGGATTTCCGCCCCTTGATTATCATTTTCAGCCTCGCTATACAATTTGTACTCGGCTGTCTATATATCTCCCTCAGCAGCTCCACAAAATCGTCATATACACCTTCGTGCTACAGAATGTCCTATAAAAATTTCCTGTCTATGTTGTCGTAGGTTCCCTTAATATTTAGAAATGCGATCTCTAAAGGTCTATTCCGAGCTACTAAAGTTTCTATGAACTGAGTTAGTATAACCATATCTTCTAAGCGTCTGCCTGCGCTGAACTCATTCTGTAGTTTCCCCAGTACATACATTTTCTCCGCGCACTTCGTCTGTAGATTTTTACAGCTTGCACTGCTGCCGTTCTATATATCGCCGACGTTACTGTAACTGTAACTGGCCTGTCACCTTCGCCTTTGCAGATTAGGTTCATTTTGCTTTCACGCCATCTAAACGGATCTTAACTTTTTCGTTTTAATCGCTTTCTCCATGGCATTAGTTAGCAGTGCGTTGCTTTTTGCACGGATGCGTTTGAGTAGCTGTATTGAGATTTAATCAGGTCGTGCGGCCTCGTTATTAGGACAATTTTCTTCGGCTGGTTTTTTTTTTTGAGCGAAATTTTCTATCCTAAATTTTGATGTCACAGGTTTTTGCTGAAACTGTTTGAGTATGAACTACGCTTTCTTTCGTGCCTGTTATCCTTAATAACATCCGTAATATACGACAGCGTGACGACTCCTTCGAAGATGTCACCATCTTTATCCCTTACAGCCGTTTGCAAATTTTCGGTTGCGCATCAAAACGCTCTTACAGGGTTCCAGAATCTTTTAGGCGTGCATTTGTCTCTTTCGCGAAAGTTGTATGCAACAAACGTCCACTTGTCTATATAATTTTTCTCTTACAGGAGCTCACACGTGACCTTTTTCCTTTCTCGGTATTTGTTCCACCTAAGAAACACTTCGTGTAATCTCAACCTTCTGGCTTCTCGATGACCCCTATAGAACCATGCTTACGCTCTTCTACACCTTGTTTTGTTTCCCTGTTCCACCACTTGTTCTTTCTAATCTAACAATTCCGCCCGCGGCAAAACTGTAGGATTTTAAATCGAGGCCGCTCAGGTGGAGTGCGCCAACGTGTTATAATCTCGCGTTACCTGCACGTGAGCTGTCTTCTTCACCGGCTCTGGAAGCTATAGTGGCGCCGCTACAAGCATCTTACATTTCCTGAAATTTAGCAGACATGGCCCAGGTGGAAGGGATCGAGGTAGACGACAGTTTCGTGACCAAAGGAATATTTACTGACGCTATTACGCGTACGTGAGGAACTCACGAAACACAGCACACACGCACGCACACGCACACGAAAGGGTACCGTGCAGTGAATTCACGGTGTTTTTCGGCGCATCGTCAGACGCGTCTTTTTTCAACCATCCGGCGTCGTTGCTGAAACTAGTCGGAGAACACATAGCCAGGCTGACAGGGTCAAGTGTTCGATTCCCCGCCGCCATGCCGGCGCATTCACATTGGGACGCGTACTTGTTTATCTTTTTTTTCCCGTGGACCGTTTTTCACCGGTTAACAAATAATGAACGTTATCGCTCAGTGCCGCAGCAGCCTCTCTGTATCGGACCTTTCACGAAGGCTGTGGCCATTGCTAACGGTTGTCTCAGTTGCTGGCCGTAGCTTGTGTAATCGGAGATTGCATGCATGACTCGAATAGTGTTGTACACCCTTGAAATTTTCCAAGCGACGCTTGCACTGGCTCACAAGTGTCAATGGCGGTCTGGTCACGCAAGAACCCAGTTGCTGCCAGAGCAGAGCACCTACTGGAAAGGGCGGTTTTATGAGTTGACAGCTGCGCCGGCGCCGAAGCGTGAGTCATTAGCAAGGATTGCAGCTGCATAGGCGCGCGCTCATGCCACGCGCGCAACCAATCAGAGTCGTTTCGCTTCCGCCTGGTAGGGAAATGGCAGGAAAGGGTGTTGCACGTGCTGCGCTGGCTTCGTTTCCGTTCATTTCAGTCTCGGATAGTCGACGAGCGGCGGCGAGAACTCGCCCGGGAAAGGTCTCGCCATCGGCGCGCCGATCCAGCCGTTAATGGCAAAATGTGGTCCGATGTAGCGTGAGCGCGCGAACACGTACTTACGTCACGTTGACTAGAACAAAAGCGTCTGTGGGTTGACAGATGGTCCGACGCACTGGCGCAGCCAACATAATTGGACACGACCAACGCGTTCCGACGCGCGCTGCGTCGAGCGACGCTCGCCCGCGCGTCGATAACGTCGGACTATAAACGCGGCTTTAGAGCCGCCGTGCTCCTATATGGGCTGCAGAACTGAGCGTATTTTCCCTCTCCTCAAAAACACGAAGAAGCCGCCAGAGCGCAGGCAATCCGACAGAAACGAGAAGATCCCGAGCTGAGGGAGCGGGAGGCCGAAGCAATCCGGCACCGTTGCCTGTGTGTTACTACATCACGACGAAGGTCAGGTGCACGCAGGACAAGCTTCGCTTACCCCCCTTTTTACGGTACGGGAAGGTTTGGCAATTTTTTTTTTCATACAACGCGAGTGTCGGTCACGCGGCCTGTCAGCGGCCTTGTGGCGGTGAGAGGTGGGAGAATCGGCGACAGTACGCACGGGCGCGCAAGGCAACTTCTGGTTCGCATGTATCCTGCTGCGATGTTCGCTTCAGCAGTAGCCCTTGCCGCTAGAATGCCGCTAACATACCGTGCGGTAAGCGCTCGCGCAACATTAAGAATGTTTGTGAGAGTTTAGTACATTCTAGAACGCATGCGAGCACCAGCGATTACGCTAGAATGTGTACGAGTCATACGTTAGAAGTAGCGTCTGACCTGTAGAGCAGATTTCGGCCATCAAAGAATGTGGCCGCTGCGTTCGTTTTGCTTTAAGTGGGAACTATGTTCCTGCGCGCAAGTTCGCCAGATAAAGCGCTAAATTCTTTACAGCTTTGCTACTGCCTGGTTGTTCACTGTCACTAAAACGTGTGTAATATGGAATCAGAATTCAAAGACGCCTATGTACCGCGTATTGAGTACATGTTAAACTTCTGGAGGTACAAAATTATTTAGAAGCCACCCACTATGGCAACCATCGTAGCTCAGCGGACGATTTCTGGGCGCTCAGTTCCACAGACACCGATAATTAGGCTCTGCAGCAATCGCCTTCTCTGAAACACATCCTATGCACCACGCCATCCGGATTCGAACGGACGGATGACAACAAAGGCGCCTTTTTTTGCCTCACGGCAGTACTTACAATTAAGGGCTCTGCCGGACAGTGTAGCAGACCAATCCTGGAACAGTAGTCACCAGGAGGAACGCGGCTATTCGTTGCACTCCATTATGTTGTCCACCGTGGAATGAAGAGTATCATTGCGGTCGTCTAAGTATTCACAAACTTACAAGGACAGGATGCTTTCAAAAAAGTCACAGACGCCGCCATTTACACCCAAAACGAGACAGCTAAGTTGGAAGCACAGCGAAGTCAATAAGCGCGGAGAAACGTAGAAATAAAGGAAAATGTAACAAGTGCCAACCATGTGGTCACGTGTCATTCCAGGATGGTTTTGTTTATCGTTTTTTTATTTTTATCACCAACAGACCTCGTGACACAAATTCACCTATTAAATAACGAGTTCATATAACTCGGAAGCCAAAGGACGAGCATGCGTTTGAGATCACAGAACCATTCCATTTCATTATACATTCGAGAACTGGCAAAAACTATACGATAAGATTACCTTGTGTTGTTCGGTGAACTAAGCCTTTAGGCGTAATAAATAATGTGTTTTCTTCTGGTAGTCGTCTGCAAAATGATGGCAACCTTTTCATCTCCACTTGTTACCTCGGTCAAGCAGACGACTAAGTTGAAAACAAATTCAATGCTGTGTCGCCATTCCGCTATATCAAGAACAGAATTCATCTCATCAAGTAATATTACTTCAGAAATAAAAAAAAAATATGCGGAAAAAAATTACGCTTTGTGCCTGGTTGTGTTTTCCAAGAAAAAAGAAAAGCCCGCGAAATACGCCAAATATAAAATAGACGCGCGCTCGCGCGCCTCTACACAGACGCCTCCAAGCAACCTTTGAAAGATATACGGCTGCATTCGTTTATCGCCGCATCGTATGAGGCTTCGTCATGTAGGATGGATCGAGAGGTTTCATGACCTCACTGCGTGGTGCACTAAGCGTCAGCATCAGTGGTCGGAAGAATGTTGTGCTTGATCATGAGGCACTCGGCATAGCTTTAGCCTTCGTGTATCATGAAACAAAGCTACAAAACTAATTCAACCAATGCTAAAAATGAACAGTGCACAAAAAAGCACGAAGAAAGGAAAGAAAGGCAGCTCTCGGAAGAACAGAAAAAAGCTACTCAGCAGTTTACTTAAAAAAAATAATAAACCAAAAGCACGTAAGGCATTTCACTCGCCCAAAAAGAAACATCCAGAGGCGCAACTGGTTAGCCATTTACACTTTCTGTCTCTTGCACTCTGGAGAAGAGGCTAAACAAAGCAATTTTTGCCCATTTCTATCTTTGTTGCAAACTTTTTTAGGTAAGGATACGGCGACATCACTAAAGTGCGTTTAAACAGCCGCCTTTTATACCAGTTTTGAGCAGTTATGTTCCACTGTCACTTATAGCACGTGCTCAAATAGGTCACCGCCTGAAGAAATAGAGCGCTTGCTTCTTTCCAACACTTGTGTTGCTGCAGCTTTTACCAACGACGTTGGAATCTCACAGCAGATTCTGCTTATTTCTGCCTTTGAGGCGTCTGGTGTGGTAGTTTCGCTGCTATACACGCGATCTTTCACGTAGTCCCACAAGAAGAAGTCCAGCGGTGCCATGTCCGGCGACCTTGCAGGCCAGGGTACAGGTCCGTGCCGGTCAATCCACTGTCCAGGAAAAAGCTTTTCGACCCACGCTCAAGACTGATTACTACTACTCGCAGGAGCACCATCGTGTTCAAACAAGATGTTCCCAAAGTGTGTAAGTGGAACGTTGCAACAGAAGTCGTTCACGGGGACCTCGAGGCTGTCATTGACGTAGCGTTGCGTCGTTAGTGTGTTGTAAAAAAAACGGGTCCGATAATGTTGCCATCAAAAATACTGCACCACACATTAAACGACCACTGGTATTGGTGTCGTGCTTGTGCCAGCCAGTGGTGATTCCTATCACACCAGTAGTGCACGTTGTCAAGATTAACTTGTACGTTTCTGGAGAACTTAGCCTCATCCGTCCAAAGCACGCGAGTGAGAAAGTTCGGTTTATCTTCACATTTCGAGAAAATCCAAGTGGCAAAGACAAGTCTGTTTTCAAAATCTCGGTTTTCAAGTTTTTGACGGAGATGTACGTGGTACAGGTGCAAGTGACTTTTTTTATATCCTCCACGCTGACAACCTTGAGGTTCTGGCCTCCGCACTGGCGTCGCACAGACTACCGTGAGGTTTAGCAGCAAAGAACGCCGAAACATCCCTTTCCGCTTCTTGAACTACCGTCGCAATCCTGTGTGGCTTTCTTGTGAGGCCACCCGTCTCGCAAAGGACTTCGTACGTTCTAAATATTGTTGATGGACTAGGGCGTCCTCCACAATGCCACATCCGGAACAGCTTGGCTGTCTTCCTCTTGTCGCTGTGCGCCGCCCCCAGAGGTAGGATCATATACCCTTCTGATCATTCGTGAAAGGCATGACTGTCTTCTTCAAGAGCTAGCCGCTGACGTGGTATCGTTGAGATCTCCCGTTATTTTCTACGCACTGACATGTGAAGCAAAAATGATTTACGCAATCGACAACAGCGTATGCTTGTCGTACACATCGCCAAAACGCATTAGATGGACATAGTCTCGGCAAGGTTTGTTTCTGTTGCTAAAGGGAACAAAAGGAACATACGTTCCGGGCGCACCTATCTGCAGAACAAGATGGGTGCGCAAAATTACACTCCCTATAGTGCGCACTCATGGTTTCGCGTCTTCGAAATCCCTCCACACGGCTTCACTGCACTTATCAATGCGTCAGCGGCGCGTTCTCATCACGGAGGAAGGAAACAAGAGGAGGGAGAATACCGCAACGCGATTGAAGCCGAAGTATGTTGGGCCAGTGGTGGCCCAACCCGTGATTGCACGTCAAAGTGCTCGGTGGGTTTTAGTTTTCCCGTTTTTCAGGCGGAGCCTCGGCAGGGCCGCTGAACAAGCGCGCACCAAATAAAAACTACTGGCATAGCTACTGGGAACAAAACACGTGTGAGGAAATCTCCAATTCTTGCTCAGTGATTTCGACCCAGGAGTTCACGTGTTCGGCCACCCCTGTGGCTTCACTGAGCCTTCGCTTGCCAAGGCTGGTTGCGTGACGTAACACTCCCTTCTACATTTCCCTTCCTCCAAGGTTCTCATGATGCCGCGACCACCACATAGCGTGAAGCTCTGCATCAAGCTGCCGCCATTAGTAAAGCCATGTATCCGTGTCTATTCGCTTGGGAGTGCGAATATATTTCGTATTTTGGATGTCTCACGCGCTTTTTGTTTTTAAAAATAAACGAGGCAAAGTTGAGCACGAAACAAATGCTTGATTCGGAGGTTATTTGAGGTGCCCTGCAACGTCGTCTTTGATAAGTTTGCGATTCAAGCGATAATTAAAATGTTCGGTAATTGAAAACAATTTGTTAATTAATACTTCGTGATGAAAAAAATACTGGCTTTAAGTACACACGACTACGGCTACTATGCAGTCAGTACGATTTCTCTAGAGACCTTGGGTTTTTACAAAAATCTTGGTCCAAGTTAACTGGGACACTAATTAATAAACGTATTAAATTATGGGGTTTTACGTGCCAAAACAACTTTCTGATCATGAGGCACGTCGCAGCGAAGAACGCCGGAAATTTGGACTACCTGGGGTTCTTTAACATGCACCTAAATCTAAGTAGATGGGTGTTTTCGCATATCACCCCCGTCGAAATGCAGCCGCCGTGACTGGGGTTACATCCCGCTAAATTGGGACACGGTAAAAACTGGTAAACACGGTAAAACACGGTAAAAGCGTTTGGCAGGCATTCTCAGATCATGAACAGCAGGTTGCCATTGTCCTTCAGGAGAAAAGTGTATAACAGCTGTGTCTTACCAGTACTCACGTATGGGGCAGAAACCTGTAGGCTTACGAAAAGGGTTCTACTTAAATTGAGGACGACGCAATGAACTATGGAAAGAAGAATGATAGGTGTAACGTTAAGGGATAAGAAAAGAGCAGATTGGGTGAGGGAACAAACGCGTGTAAATGACAGCTTAGTTGAAATCAAGAAAAAGAAATGGAGCATGGGCCGGACATGTAATGAGGAGGGAAGATAACCGATGGTCATTAAGGGTTAAGGACTGGATTCCAAGGGAAGGGAAGCGTAGTAGGGGACGGCAGAAAGTTATGTGGGCGGATGAGATTAAGAAGTTTGCAGGGACAACATGGCCACAATTAGCACACGACCGGGGTAGTTGGAGAAGTATGGGAGAGGCCTTTACCTTGCAGTGGGCGAAACCAGACTGATGATGATGATGATGATGATGATGATGATGATGATGATGATGATGATGATGATGATGAAAAACTTCATACTACGAAATTAAGTGTGTTGTACTAGTATGTTGATTCGAGAAGAGAAACTGAGGGGCTCGAATTTTTATTCGTTACAACACCCCCCCCCCCCCCCCCTCCAGCACACAATGACACCAAGGAAAAGATAGGGAAATAACCTGTGGTTTGAATTGGTCTTTAGAAAATAATGAGGAAAAGGAAAAGTGAACGTGGACGAAAGGACAACTTGCTGCAGGTAGGATCCGAATGCACAAACTCCGAATTACGTATGCAATAATTCGCACTACAATTTGTACTACGGTGACGGCTACGAATCCAGTCACTATCTTAGGTATTTATGTGTTCTCCACCGCCATGCATTTTCATTAGCGCTGGTACCATTAAGAAGCTTGTTAATTTTATTCCACATGGATTTAGGCTTATAAGAGTCGTAGGTAGGCTCCATATGAAAGATCATTGCCCAGACATTCGCGCTTAACATTACGCAGAAACGTATTGGTCTTGTGTCTATAGTATGTTTGCAGAATAACCCTCAATCCTTAGGGCTGCCTGTTAGAACTTCTTTGCAATATTCTTTCTTGAATAGCATTCGGCAATAATGAGCTATGTATGGTTTTACGAGATTTCGTAGCTTTCACAATAACGGGACGCAGTTACGATTCAGCACAAAAACTTATTATATAGTCTGGCGACATGTTTGATGACTTCATCGAGTGTAAGTTTATTTTGATGTTGCCCTTTTCTACGTTTCCAAATGGCTGTTTTTTTGCATTCTGATAGGCAGATTTAATAAGCCAATACATAAGCAAGTGATCACTAACTTGTCAGGCAAGAACGCCATCTATTTACAAGAGGATACGGGGTACTTATTATGCTAATTTCGGAATCTGGTCTCAACGTACACTATAGAACCCACACAAAAAAGCATTGCGTCTCAACTCTCAATGAAGCAATGATCAATAATCTATCGCACTTTTGTATAATATGCATTTGGTGATGAAAAACCAAAATACAAAAAACAATTACTTAGCAACTTAATTATTATCACGTGTGTAAAGAATTTGGTATCGTGTGTGTTGCTGCCCAATCCTTCTCGCACACCCAAACAATACATGTAAAAATTTGCCGGCAAACAAACAAACAAACAAACAAACAAACAAACAAACAAACAAACAAACAAACAAACAAACAAACAAACGAGCAGACAGAGAAACGATCAATCAGCGAATAGTTAATATATAATTAATTAATTACTTAATTAATTGTGCATCAAACGAACACAAACACGAACAACACAACAAGAAAAATCAAGCAATCAAACCAGCAAACATGACGAACAAAATAAGAAGGGAACAAAGCGTCGAGGTAAAGCGCTTAAATAGAAAGTGTTCGATGAAATCAACAGATATTTGGATTGGTTGCCGACAAACGCCAGCCGTTTGTTGTCAGTCTCATCTCGTGCATTGGAAACTAAAGCGCTGTGCTTTACCACCCAGCGCTGTGCCTTGAATACCGCTGCATGGTTGTTTGATTTAATTTGTTTTATCCCACTTATTTTTGGAGTGGGAGCCTACGTGTCTCAACTAAGAAATTGCCCGCCTTTCTTTTGCTTATTTCTTTATGAATTTGACATTTCGGAAACTTAGCGCCTAATCGACTCAGGCTCTAGCATACACGCTCTCACCACATTTTTCTTGGTTACTTGTGGTACAAAAGTATACAGCTTAAACAGCACCGGTCACTGGTTGAAGCCTGTTTCTTTCGAGCAGTTACACCTGTCATCTCCATGTTTGAATATCAAGTTCTCTGCTGAAAGGTTTAATTACAAAAGATAATAAGGAAACGCTTCTCGTGAGTCGAATCAATACGAAGAGTTGGCGCCAGTGTACAAAGCGCACGCACGGTACTCAAGCTTAGCAACAGCACGTGCGAGATTCCGATTGATTGTGGCCAACACGTCCTACCAGTCACGGCGCCGTTGCCATGAGAACAAACGCGACAGGACTGCCTGTCCCTTCATTTCTCCTGGTGCAAATTTATTACATTCGACTTGCTGACTTATTCGTTTACTCCTTCTTTCTTTACTGACTTCGATCCAAGTGGATCGAACAGGACACTATTTTTGTTTTTGTGTTCGAATTTATTCCGAGCAACCGTCGGGCTCTGATCGCGTATCACGGTTGGGCCGTTCGGAGTACCGGCTCGCTCCAAGCACTTGTCGGATTGGCTGGCGGCGCGCCATAGGCGTTCTTCAGCAGAGCCCTGTTCTTCGGTCACCGCAGACGTCTTATTCCTTTCTTTTCCCATCACGTGTTTATTAGCCAAGAGTCGAGTAAAAGGAGTAACAGTTCTCATCCGGTAAGTTTTTATTTTATTTTTTTATTTAGTACATACTGCAGACCTTTCGGTCCAAGCAGAGGGGCAATAGAGTGCATACAAACAAAAGAGAACAAATTAAGAACAACCAAATACAAATTTATACAATTTTTAGTCACACTGTGTCTGTAAACTGTCGTTCCAGTCTGATATTGTTCTGGGAAAAAAAGAAAATTTAAACGTGTCCGTTCGAGCATAATAGGGTGTTAGTGAGCCCGGATGATGCTGTCTTGTGTGCCGTGTTATAGCAGCGTTATGTAATTCGATGGTTTAATTTCAAGTCTGTTGTTGAGAAGAAGGGAACGGAATTCGAGCCTTAGCAGCTTTCGGCGTGATTCAAGAGTGGGTACGGAATTTTCTGTCATAATTTTGGAGCGAGAGTCTAGTCTTGCGAATTTATGCAATATAAACCTAACTGCCTTTCTCCGCGTTTTTTCAAGACGCGCGATATTTGACTTAGTGTAAGGATCCCATGATATACATGCATACTCTAACTTTGGTCTAATAAATGTAAAATAACACCGTAATTTCACATTAGGAGGGGCATTTTTCAGTTTGCGTCTTTTTTTTTATCGAGCATATTTTGTTATTTCAAGCAGCGAATTCTTTTTAGCAAAGTCAAGTCAAATCGGCTAACTCGGGCCTTCAAAGCGGTGAAGTGCATTGTGGCAAAAGAGGAAATGGCCTACACTGCGATCGCGACGCAAAATGATCGCGCGCCATTCAAGTGTTCGCGAAGCCATATTCACTGGTGCAATCAGGCAAAATAGTACTGTTCAAACCAGCCTACTGAAAACCGCGGTGACGACCCAGGCACCAAATATAGGGTTCAGCGACCCAAAGCAACACCTAAGAGAGAGGCGTCACACGGGAGGGCTCTCGATTATTTTGACTACCTGTGGGTTTTTGACGTGCATCTAAATATAAATACACGAACGTTTTCTGCATCGCAATCGTCGAAATGCAGCCGCCTAAGGCGGGAATCGAACCCTCTACTTGGTGCTCGACAGCACAACGTCATAGAGAATGCGTGACCCCGGCGCGTGCTAAAGCCAATTATCAAAAGGCCGTATTCTTCCGGTACTGACGGTAGACAACGTGTCAGGCCTACTTATGCTTTTCGAGCTGCTGTTGTGAAGAAATGATACATTCAAAGTGAGCGATAGTCTACGCCATTCAAGAAAACCGGGTAGAGGGAAGACATAAATGATGCGGTGTTAATTACGGTATCATGAGGTCATAACAAGTGGCCTAGGCAGAAGATGCAATGAAAGTTGAATTAGTCACATTAATTGCCTTATTTGGCGCTTTAAGGAGTATTTTCACATGTTAGTTTTACTACTTGCCACGCCCGTGGTATCTTACTCAGTTCCAGGCTGTTGCGTCACCATTCATTGAAATTTAATAACGGCACCAGGAGTAGAAGGCAGCTTCCTTTCTTCTTCTTTTTTTTTTTTTGAGAACGGCGATTTTACTATGACAATTCAGTGTCGAAGACCTTCTTTTATTATCGCGATGTCATCGCTCCATTTTTTCTTTCTGCAATGTTACCGGCGTTACTTCGCGTTCCACCTTTTGAAAAAGGAAACAAAGCAAAACTTTGTGAACATTTTGATTAGGCACCCAATATTTTTCGGTTACTTAATGGCAAGAGAAGCTCAGTCGAGGAGGCAGAAAATTAGCTGGGGTGATGAAATAAGCAGTTTTGTAAGCACATGTTTGAATCAGCTAGCGCAAGACAGGGGTGCTTGGAGATCACTGAGAGAGGTCTTCTTTCTGCAGTGGACATAATAATAGGTTGAAGAAACAAAGAAGAAAAAAGAAGAGAAAGAAAAAGACGATGATTTACAGGTTCCAAGCCGCAACATTTGTTAAAGAACGAATGACTGTTCTCAAATGCCACACTATTTCTGTCGTGTATATTCACTTGATCGAAGTGCTCTCTCAGTGTGGAGCCCTGTGACACTAACGCCGATTAGCGCGCAGTCTTTGTTGAAACGTTCTGGTATACAATTCTATAATGCAGTTTATTTATCTGCCGCAGAGAATAAGGACTTATGGTGCAGTTCCCCAGAAACGTTGATGTAAATTCCTTATTAAGATAAGCGAACTTGGCTGCGATCGATGGTGGTCATCGCTCGTGCTCCTCGCTTTCCGGCGTTGTTTTCAGGGAGGATGCTAGCAATGGACACATATTTGGCTAGCATAAAATGTACAAAGAAAATTTATATACATTACAATTGAATTGCATTGCGACGCTTTTCAGTAGCGATGGGCGAGTGAAATTACAATGTAAGCTTATAGCAAATGTTATATCACAAACGAGGTCTGGCTAACTCGATTACTTGTGTCACAAGTTTACAGAAAGGACCAGGGCGTTGTTTTTTTTTACAATGAAACGCTGCGAAGCAGGAGTTCTGGGTGATTTATTTCTTCTCAATTGTAGGTATTTTATGTTTCTGTGTTCATTATTTTGTGTCCAGCAGTTTACTCTTGATATTCTTATATGCTACCCCCGCTCGTCATCGCATTATAAGAAGCCTTCCCGTTCGAGATTCCGTTTTTGATTTTGGTGATTCTTTTTAATACTGACCGTCTTTAGCTTGTAATGCTACCCTGCGAAGCAATTTCTGCTTACAGGGATAAAAAAAAGCTTTGTTTGAATTACTGTGTCATATTTCGGTGAATATTCCAGAATTTCCAAGAGATCAGCGTCATTGGTTTAAGTGGCTCACACAGCGAAGAGCAAATAGCTAAATAGAGCATGCACTAATGAACAGAATTATATTAGTGGTCATATCACTGCAATGCCGCACACTTTATTTCTTTTATTTATTTATTCAAATAACTCACAGGCTCCTTTACATGGGAGCATTGTGGGAGTGGGACAATATACACGAAAATCGCAAACGCATAGCAGGAAATAGATGGATTGAAGAAAAACGCTGTACATTTGTTAGCGACAAACACCAAGCATTACACTCTTAAAATACCCTGGCGTCATTCGCTTTCGCATTTATAATGAATCAATTTCTCTTCTTTCAATTTTTCGATAAAAAAATGATTAAGATGTCCCTTGATCGTGCAAAGCAGTATGTCTTTTTTTGTTTGTGTGTGTTGGTGTATCAGGAGCATAACGGCCCAGCCGCTGATACAGCGCGGTAAGTCAGCCGCCTGTTCGACTTCCTCCGGTTAATGTCCCCGTCTTTCGTCCTCTCTCTCTCTCTCTCTCTCTCTCTCTCTCTCTCTCTCTCTATATATATATATATATATATATATATATATATATATATATATCTTTTAAACGAAATAGCTCACTGCGAATGACGCGTGTTCGTGTCTTATGCCTTCGACGCAGCGATGACGCCCATAGTCGGCTACTGGGACGTTCGGGGACTGGCGCAGCCCATTCGTAACCTGCTGGTCTACCAGGGCGTCGAGTTCGAAGACAAGCGGTACAAGTTCGGCCCGGAGCCCGACTACGACCGCGAGGAGTGGCTGGCCGAGAAGCCGACGCTGGGCCTCAGGTTTCCGAACCTGCCCTACTACTTCGACGATGACGTCAAGATGACGCAGAGCCTCGCCATCGTACGCTACCTGGCGCGAAAGCACGACCTCGCCGGAAGGTACGGGATAATGTAAACGTGCGAAAGTCGAGTTGATCGCTCTCTCCCTGGTCCCTTTCAGTGAGCGGCCCCATTCGTCATTTGGCATGTCCAGAAATTTCCTTCTGCGAAATCGCTCGGCCAGTCCTCCCAGTCCCTGTCCCAGCACGAGATATGCATTATTTCCTATTCTTTATCTTACCAATTCATGCGTCCTTTTCACTAAAGTTTCCCAGCAAGAACACACCTTTTCCCCCTCGTTGTTCAACCAAAGATGCCTGACAGCTGGTTGTCGGATTCGCCCTTTTAAAAAAAATACTCCATGTTATACGCACACCTTGTCATTGCAAAAAAACGGGCTGTTGCAAAGACGTGATCTGGTTTCATCGCAATCGGCAACTCAACTACGTTCCACTGAAAGTTTCAGTACACAGGGGCAAACTCTCACATAAACGGCTAACAGCTGTAAAATTTGCCATCTTGTCAATTCGCGCAGCAAAGTTCAGACCTGCAGTTTTCGCTATTTCGCGCACTGCAATCGAACTCTGGTAGTGAAGAGAGACAAACACCCTGGCCTTGAAGTAGTCACAGCAGGTTACTAGCGGTGCCCAACAATTCCCGAAGCTAGCGATGAATTGTGCACTTTCTGTTTTTGTCAAAGGAAGCACTCCGAACTAGAAGGGCCTTTCCAAAATAGCTCTCCACAGTAGGATCGCCGAGGAAAGTTGTAAGCGCCCAACCGACTACGTAGGCAAGGAGGCAGCGCTCACCTCCGCTCCAAGATGAGGAAATGCGGCCTATGAAAAAAAAAAAAAACGCTACACAACAACAGAGCATGCGCCCGCCCCCTCTACCTCCTTTTTCCTCAGCATTGGTGATGCACGGACAAGTTAAAAAAAAAAGAAACAACATGCGTTGCTTGTGATGCGTTCGAAAATGAAACTGCGAGCCGTCTTACAGTCATCAAAACTGTCATCGCGCCGTCACCCTCATATCCTTAGAATAACCAACAGCACAGTTATCGTGCTCTTTCATGGACATTGTTATTGTGCCGTCGTCTTTGTTATCTTTTTTCTTATCGACATCCTGGCCATTTTCTTCAAGAAGGCTACCGCTGTTTGTGCAGGGCACGCAGCATCTTTACTTGAATGATGATGGCCACTAGGAGTGGGCAGGGCCGAGTGACCAGAAAAGACTGGGAAAATAGCGGTAACTTATATTACTCGGGAGACTGAAGGCACAATTCTGTTATAAATGTTTACTTCATGCAGAACAGAAGATGGAGAAGCAGCCGCGTTTAGCAGTCACTACATTACAGAAAAAGAAATTTAAAAGAATTGCGAAGATGCAAAAACAAGTTAGGAAAAAAGAAAGAATAAGAAGAGAACGTAAACCGAAGTTATAAGACTATGAATTTACCAAGGAATTTGATACAGAGCAACTACTACAGCATTCGAGAACATTAGAAGAACAGCAGACGGGAATATCCACCGCTACACGGAAGCTTAACGGAGAAGAAGAAGCCGTCATACTACTTCGACTTCAGATTACCTACCCGGCACTCTACTGCACGCGATGTACCCCTCAACATTTACAAGAGACTGTCAATTCTTTAGTATTCCAAACACGCTTGAGCACATGGTCTGGGAAAGCAAAAAAGAACCCACGGACAAGGCCTATTCAAGCACCAATAGAAGGCCAGTGAGAGGCCCAGCTGACAAGTCAAAGAGATGAGGACCAGCCACGGCTGGTAAACAGGTCTACGCTATGAACACATGGTCACGGCTACCTAGAAAAGAGTGGTCGCCCACCCTTAGCCATTAGAAGCTTGGTTTCTGCCATAAAGTTAATTCACTCGCACTTAGGAATTTCAATCAGAGATATAGGTTAGTGTCATATTAACGCAAAAAATCATTTTGCGTTACAAATGAAATTGCACACGGCAAGGGAAATAATGCCTTGTGGTTGAAGCCTCGAGAGACAGGATTATTGGGAAAAGTTAAGGAAAGAGCAAGATTCCAGAAAAGAGCTTCGAATGGTCGTTTTCTTTGTATCTGAGTGAACCGATACAGGTTCTTCCTTTAAATCTCTTTTTGCTTGCTTTTTTAGAACAAAATAGAGTTTCGTCAATGCGAACCTGCTCTTGTTTTAAACGTCATTGCTTTTGCATTTTATCACCTCTATCCAGGGTGATATCACCTTTATCACCTTTTTCCAGGGACGAGGAGGAAACACTGGAGCTGGACATGCTTGAGCAGCAGGCTCGCGACCTACTCTGGGGACTAATGATGGCCATCGCTTCGCCAAATTACGAGGAGACTCGGCCCAAGTACGAAGAAAAGATGGAGAGTCTGCTGCAACCATGGGACGAGCAGCTGCAGGAGAAAGAGTGGGTCATTGGAGACCGCATCACGTACGTGGACTTTCTGCTGTACGAGGCGCTCGACTGGAACTGCGAGCTGAACGCGGGCGCGTTCGAGGGCTTTCCGGTGCTGACGGCCTACACGAAGCGCTTCGAAGAGCTGCCCAACATCGACGAGTACTTCGCCTCGGACAAGTACAATAAGTATCCCATGCTAGGACCGATGTTTCAGTGGGGCTTCGAAAAGGAGTAGCGCAATTCTCTTCTCGTTTTGAGCCTATTTCTTCGTTTGAACGAAATGTCGGCATCCTGTTTCACGAGAAAACACACTTAGCAAAGAAAGCATGTTACGCCTGACGGAAAACACTAATAAATGTTGTAGAGGGTGTGTATTAAGACGGTATGTGGAATGTCATATTCTAAGGAAGCAGCGGGTTGAGCAACATGAAAATATAGCGAATCCATTCCCTTGTGCGATATAAAACGTTTCTTAATTTAACTGTATTGCACGGAAGTCACACTTTTCTGCAAGATTGCCACACAGGGAGGAAAAAAAGGTATGAGCGATGCCGCATGTGATACAGCGTGCTTCCATAGGTAAGTATGCAGTTATAGATTTGATAAGTGGAAATTAATAAGTACGGCGCTGCCACTGACCTAAAACCTCCTCCTCATGACGACACGCATTGCGTTAATGGAAAGTTTCGCTAACTGCGGTACGGTCATAAAGTTCGAACCGCGGTCAATCACAAAGGTGTACGGTGAGCCGGCACAGCGGGCCCATCGTGGAGAGAACCCTGGTCCCACCTCTAAGTAGCATATCTTTACAATTATTTCGCGCTCAAATGGGTGGAACGGTTTTCCACATCATATCACAAATGGTATGGATCTGTGTATTATTAATTGGATTTTTTATGCTTTAAACACACATCATAACAAAGGTGCGGAAATGCATTCCACATATCTATAACACTTATGCGCAACATCGTTCTACACATGACTACCTGGAACTGTAACTTTCTGCGACGGTGTCTTGCATAGATAAATATGGTTCCAAGCTGAGCTCACGAGCGTACAGAACAGGCTGTGCTGCATGGAAGAGGGCAGGGGCAGCGGGGCACCGCCACTTGGACGTCACCCGCTGACGAGTGCCACGTAAGCGGTCTTCAACGTTCACACTGTAGTTATCAGTGCTTCAGCAATGAAGTGACATTGATCTGTCCCTCAGATCAATGTTAACGTAGACGAGTCCGGCATCTACATTCCGAAATCACGAAACTCGCGAATGCCAATGCCAAAATGTGGGAGATTCAAAATCTTCAACTGTTCACTTAGCCACCACCCAATAGTCGCGCTCTTTCTCGCGTGCCTCATTTAAAGTAACGCCAGAAGCTTCGTGAACTCAGGCGCCTATGCTATGGTACTTCTGCTTGGGTATAGATGAGCCTTGAAGATTTCTGTGTGCGTTTTTTTTTTCTCATAGGAAACCTCTTAGTTTTGTAATACATATAAGAGGAGGGAGTGCTTGCACGATACACATTTATGGATCCATCAACCGATATATTATTTATTATGTGATCGATAAATTGACTGATTGATTGACTGACTGATGTGGTTTGCCATCCCCAAGCAATTCAAACACTTCGAGAAATGGGGTGTTCGTGCGAAGACCGGACTTATTTGGACCAGGAGTTTCGAAATGACAAACGCTGCCACCCCGTAGATATCTCGCGCCTTGTAAAGGGGAACGCCGAATTTAGTTCCAAAATACCTCACCAGGCTTCATAAAGCGTAAAACCATTGTGGAAGATCTACATCAGCATAAACCTTGTTTCGTGATTTACGAACGCAAATTTTAAGCAAATGTGAATTTTGTCTATCATCGCGAAAATTAACATTAAGAGAGACATCACGTACACCGAAGTTCGCAAAAAATATTTTCGTTTTTTCAGTTGCAGAATCGCAATTTGCAACGAATTTTAAATTCTCCCAATCAAAGTTACAAAAAATACCACTGCCCTTCCACTCTGTGAAGAAGGATGACAAGCGAAACTGCGTATGTGGGCCCCTTCACGGGGCAGTGAACCACCCCTAGGGCTTGGTGAAGTAACATAGTCCGCGGGTAGCATACGCTGTTGTAAACATCTCCGCCAAGTTTTGCTGTCGTACGCGGTCCGTGGAGCTCGCAACCGGAGTGCGAAGTCACCTTTTCTCTCCAATGCTATTCACAGCGTGTTTACAGGAGGTATTCAGACACCTGGATTGGGAAGAATTGGGGATAAAAGTTAATGGAGAATACCTTAGTAACTTGCGATTCAATGATGATATTGCCTTGCTTAGTAACTCACGGGACCAATTGCAATGCATGCTCACTGACCTGGAGAGGCAAAGCAGAAGAGTGGGTCTAAAAATTAATCTGCAGAAAACTAAAGTAATGTTTAATAGTTTCGGAAGAGAACAGCTATTTACAATAAGTAGCGAGGCACTAGAAGTGGTAAGGGAATGCATTTACTTAGGGCAGGTAGTGACGGCGGATCCGGATCATGAGACGGAAATAATCAGAAGAATAAGAATGGGCTGGGGTGCGTTTGGCAGGCATTCTCAGATCATGAACAGCAGGTTGCCATTATCCCTCAAGAGAAAAGTGTATAATAGCTGTGTCTTACTAGTACTCACCTACGGGGTAGAAACCTGGAGGCTTACGAAAAGGGTTCTACTTAAATTGAGGACGACGCAACGAGCTATGGAAAGAAGAATAATGAGCGTAACGTTAAGGGATAAGATAAGAGCAGATTGGGTGAGGGAACAAACGCGAGTTAATAACATCTTAGTTGAAATCAAGAAAAAGAAATGGGGGGCATGGGCAGGACATGTAATGAGGAGGGAAGATAACCGATGGTCATTAAGGGTTACGGACTGGATTCCAAGGGAAGGGAAGCGTAGCAGGGGGCGGCAGAAAGTTAGGTGGCCGGATGAGATTAAGAAGTTTGCAGGGACGACATGGCCACAATTAGTACATGACCGGGGTTGTTGGAGAAGTATGGGAGAGGCTTTTGCCCTGCAGTGGGCGTAACCAGGCTACTGGTGCTGCTACTGATGATGATGATGAAGAACAAGAGTTCATATGACATTCGCGCATATAACGAACCAGCTAAACGATTTTGTACCGTAAAGGTGTGCCCGTCACATATAAAATTATGCAGAATATGAACCAGAACCGGAATATATAGTAGAAGTCGGCTTATGCTACACAGACCCACCGTCCATGAAAGGAGGGTATAGGATAGCAGACAGTATAGCACACATGAGTGTGGCTTGTAGGGCTAGTGGGTACATAGTTATACTAGGAGAATGCCAGCAAACTTGAGAGTAGAAAAAATCGAGAGGCAGACAAACTAAGACACAGGAAGGCGGCTCGAGTCCAGCCGCCTTCCTGCCTTTTTGTCTATGTCTGCCTCTCGATTATTTCTACTCTCAATTGCGAAAGAAAGCCCGCCAGCATAAATAAAACGGGAGACTGCATGATGAACACTGGCTGATAAAGGAAAACCTCAGGCTGAAGCCCTATCGACAAGAGGACTTGCCTTCGTCAGGACAAGAAATACATCCTTTGGCAGCATTTGTCACGCCCACTCCTTTCTCGACCTTCCTGTCAACGCACTCTTTGTTTAGATTTTGTAGTGTGTTGAACTTTATTCAAAGCAAGGATACAACACACACACACACACACACACACACACACACACACACACACACACACACACACACACACACACACACACACACACACACACGCACACGCACACACACACACACACCACACACACACACACACACACACACACACACACACACACACACACACGCACACACGCACGCACGCACGCACGCACACGCACGCACGCACGCACAAAATAACAGGACAAGCGTTCCTTTTTAACTGACAAGGCACGTTTTTGTTCTAAGAATATTGATGTGATTGATGTGCGGCGGCCCCTTTATCCAATAGCTAAAACACCTAAAAGCTCTATACCGTGAGGCCACTATGTTCAAGGTGGCGCGGTTGCCCGGAGGTTTAAAGAGCGCTGGACTTCGGGCGACTTCAGCCTCAGCACAGCCTTGGACAACTTCGCAGAAGAAAGCGAGAGCCCCTTTCGGCAGCGAATATCTGGACGCGATTCTGCGTCATCGGCGCTTTGGGATTTCGTTTCCGAGGGGCGTTTCTCGGAGGGACGCTCGCTGCCGGAGGAACGCTGGCCTCCTGGAGGCCCCAGTGCGTCGGCGCTCACACTGGAATCTTCGAGCACCGTGCTGAACACGGCGCCGTAGTCTCGGTCGATCCAGCGCTGGCTGTTCGGCGGCGGAGTGTCGACGCTGGACCGAGACGACGTGCGCTGCAGACGCCGGCGCTTGAACTCAGTGCGCGCCCAGCGCTGAATCGCCGCCGCCGCCGCATCTTCCCTCGACAACTGGGTGGCTTCTAATCCTGTGATGAATCGAAAAAGCACGGTGGATACCTCATTCATAGGAATTTGTAGAACACGCAAGTGAAGCGCGTCTTCACAGAAGCTCTTGCATGCTTACTGTACTTGAAGAATTAAGTGGCAAGTAGCCGTCAGCGGCACTCGATAACTGCACATGGATCCTCGACGATTGCCACACAAGCGAAATTTGCCGAACGACTCGGGACCGGGAAACATAACCCGGAGACGTTGCATGGTACGCGACGAGGCATTGCGCAGATCCGCCATAAATCATGAGCATTCGCAAACCACACAAACCAAACCGAACGGGTTGCTAGTAAATCGCTTCGTGAACTCGCTGTCCGCTGCAGCGAAACTCTTGAATTACAGGTCGGTGACCATGTTGCAGGTTTGCTTGGCGAGTGGCGTCCAACTTCTGACCCGCTTTTATGAAAGTACAAGCATTTCATCCCGGCTCCGCAGTGTTAGTGATGAGCAGTGGTGGGCGAACTACACTATAATGTCCCTCCACTTAGTATAGACATGTGGATGCTATACTTGAGATGCAACATTTTTTTTCCACGTATGTTGCATTCACGCAGTGGAACCTATTTAGATCGCGAATAAAAGAGCTGCACAGCAGCAGAAACAAGATGCTTTACAGGAAAGATGACGCTGATCGACACTGCATTTACGGAAGTTCCACTTGGTTGAACTCGTGTTAAACGAGATTAGCGTGTCTCGCTTGATGAAATTCATGTGAAACGGTCTTATCAGTGTTATACGGTAACATTCGCAAAATGTACGCAGGGCGAGTTGGTATTCCAAACTGACGAAGAATAGCGCGATTCAAAACAAAGATGAAATATTGTCGACGCAGCAGTGGGAAATGGCTCAACCGAAGGTAGTGGCGGCGCTCTAGAACATTTGATAGGCATAGATGTTGTTTATAATATGTAAGTTATATGCTGAAGTTTTTCATTACCTTGTGGCAGTTATGTGGAACGAGATTGAAAGTGTAAGAATGCAAGCCTCAGAGTGGAACATGAGGCTGGAGTTGGAGGCTACAGCCCTAAGTTGCATCATTTTGAATGATTGAGCTTTTATTTTCATAAAGATATCTGTTTTGCATGAACATTTTAAGTGAGTCTTTCGTTTGAGCTTGACCATCGGAGCAACGGTTGCTCAGTGAACGGGCTGATCGTTACCGCGGATCGCGGTCTCCCAGACGAAGGCCATTCCGAAAAACCTTCTGTGTCAAGATAAATGTTGCGTGTGTGGATTCTGGGGAGGTAATCAACTTTCGTAGTGACCGTTATAGTGCTCACCTCCCGGGTAGATGTAGCCACCTTCATGTCGATAACTGTGAATTTTTTGACGCGCCATATCGGACATGCTGAACTTGGATTTCCAGTCGACAGGCGTGGCTTGGCCGGAGTTCGCTGGCGATGTGTCGGAGTCGCTTGGGGTATTTTTAGAGCCCCTTTTACAACACCACCTGGATAAAGGGCTTTGGTTTTGATAAGTCACCCAAACAGAGCCATGAAACAATACTTTAGTGCAACGCTCGATATAGTATTTGAAGAGTACACCCTCAGGTCAGCTAAGCAGCTGCCCAGTCAGATTTTACAGCAAAGCTGTTTACCGCCACCTCCCAACGGCACAATCGCGTCCGCGGACAAAGAAGTGCGACCAATGGCTCACACCTCCCTAAGCTAGGAAAAAAGTGCAATGGCTCGTAGCCCCATAAATCACACTATATCACAGTGTGTATCACGATAATAAGATGAGCTTCTGCCAATATTTACTGTTTGTCTCGTCGCAATATTGTAGGTGGTGGTCCACCCACAGCTTCGCTGTCCAACGAACTTCCCAGGGTGGAATGGGTCCTCATACTTTTTTACAGACTCCTCTTTTTGTATTTATCTTTACCGGAAACTAAAGATTGATTGATTGAATGATTGATTTCTGTTACAGATAAGCCTACATTATGAGGCCGTTTGACCTTTCATATTTCCATGGATGCTTGCTTCATCTACAAAACTACAGTATTCAAGCAGTGGCACTAACCAGTGCGAAAATTTCACGATATACGTCAATAAAATCATGTCTGTACCGTGATTCTTCATGCAGCGTCACCACTTCAGCCCATAGCGGGTTTCTCTAGAACAAGAAACCTTGTCTCCATGAGCTCCGCCATCTGTCAATGATTTTATTTGCAAGTGTCGGTCACGGGACTAGGTGCTCATAAGCGGTGCCTGCGCTCGGAGAAAATAGCGCGTGCTTCGGACGTTGTTATTTCGCTATTCATTATGCAGGAAAGGTGAGGCGTGCAGACAGGACACAAGAGAAGTGGACAACACGAACGCCTCTTTGTGCGTTCGTGTTGTCCACTTCTCTTGTGTCCTGTCTGCACGCCTCACCTTTCCTGCATAATGAATCCTTACCAACTAACTAAGCTTTCTGTCGTTCTAAGCTTCGCTATTTGCACAATTTGTTTTCTCTTAATCTTCGGTTGTTATGGTTTACTACATTTAACGACGTTATGCACTACCGCAGTTTAGTGCTTTGTTTGAGAACTAATAATGAGCGATGTTGGTTCGCACGAACAGGCCGCGTAAGAAAGAATTGTATTTCTTTTAATGGAGGCATACTAAAACAGTAGTCGCCAGAATTTTTCTCCCGTAGAAATTCACGAACGTACTACACCGAGTATATTGTACCACTCGTTCTAACTGGCGCCGCATAAATTTTTTACCTCAGCGTGGCATTCAGAAATTCGGTCGAACCTCCTGCTAGCTAGTTTTCTGCGCTTGCATTAAATGTCTTCTTTACTTGCGCACTGGATGGCTCAAAGCCTAATTGATGACCTTGTAGTTTTCCCGTGACCTATTGAAGCATGCAGAACGGTTCTTCACGAATGACATGCTGACAGGCAGTTGCTGCAAAGATGTGAATGTGGCGAATGTCGCCACGTTTCGAACTTGTCTAATGAATTAAAGAGTCAGGAACAATGCGCACCCAGCTCCTTATTCGAGAGCAAAATAATTAAAAACAGGTAAAGATATTTTTTGTCATGTATCAGTTATGCTATTACAAGTGTTCCATTTATACAATTACAATTCATGACAATTTTCATTTATAGATATATAAATGAAAATATATATATATATACCGCATATATTGTCTAGATTGACTATAAAGATTTATAGATTGGCCAAGAACAATCCATTCAATACGTGATACTCCACTTCCATCCAAAGTGGCTCCTCGTGAAAATGTTATCTACATCGTCACTGATTTTCGCCGCAGATGTAGTCCGTAATCCTGCACTCAATTAGATGTAGGTGTTATGAAACTAATAAATCAGCATGCACGTATATGTTACAACCTAGTTCCCACATTTGTGTCTTACAGTGGTTGTTCTATCCATGTTTATTTCACCAAATATTATTAGGGACTTCATTGCTGTAGGCGGCTCGGTAAAACGCCTCTGATGGGAATCACATTTATTGTACCAAGCCCTGTGTCACAAGCCTGGTTGTAACAATTGAGGTGGTGTTTATTTTACGCGCAATAACTTTCCTTGAGAGCGCCACGCTTTACATACGAAGGCTTGAGAATGCCCATAGTGAAAACGTTTAAACTTTACATGCGTGTATTGCAAGTTTGCCATCATTCAAGACTCCTCTACAGTTAGCAAGACATCCAACATATAACAATGTTTATATTGTTTTACACGTAGTACCGGATTGAACTGGCACAGGAAGATTACATAGACCACATTAAAAATACCCCAGCTAACTTTGACTGTACAAAAAATTTCAGCTCCCAGAATAATCTATACGCCCGCAGCAAGTCAATTGCGCTGCGAAGCACCATCACTTCAAGCCCCGCCGCAGGTGGCTCAGATATCCAGCCTTCGTAAAACGTTGTTGCTATTATATTTCATAATTTTTTTACGTTTTGTTGAGAATGCGATGCGCGGCGACAGACAGAACTTCACTGCACTCTAAAGTGCTAACGCGACTGCATTTTAGAGCGCAACTCGTTAAGCGCTAAGCTTAAGCGTTCCTGTGCTGAGCGTCGGTGTGACTCGGTGCCGTCGTCGGCGTAACCGAGCGAACGAGTAGCGCGAAGGATGAAAGCGCGAGTGGGAGATGAAAAGTGAAGAGAACGTGAGGAGGAGAATGGAGGAGGAGGCTATACAGTGAAAACATGGGGCGCGAAGCGGAATAAGAAGGAATGGTAAAAGCGTGAGAAGAAATGCGTACTGCCGCTCTGCGGCGACGATGGCTACTAGATCGCGCCAGCGTAGCGTGCGTCGTCTGTTCACCGATGACGTTCGGCAAGCGCGTCCAACGATACTATATATGAAACCAAAGCGCTGTTTTAGCGGATGTCTGTTTGCGGCCGCTTCTGTGAATTGCGCCCGCGCGTAAGCCACGCGCTGTCTCTAGCGATCTCCGGATTAGCGAGGCAGTCGCGCCACACTTCGCTATCTATCTATCTATCTATCTATCTATCTATCTATCTATCTATCTATCTATCTATCTATCTATCTATCTATCTATCTATCTATCTATCTATCTATCTATCTATCTATCTATCTATCTATCTATCTATCTATCTATCTATCTATCTATCTATCTATCTATCTATCTATCTATCTATCTACACTTTGATCTTAGCCGATATGCGGGAAAGCGATATCAATCAATCAATCAATCAATCAATCAATCAATCAATCAATCAATCAATCAATGATAGGTAACAAATCTATTGTGTTTCGTGATCGTGAAAAAGAAGCACGGAGGAAACGTACGCTGCAATGACGAAGCACGGTATGGAGGACAGCAGGAGGCATGCCTTGTCGAAGCCAACGCCTGACACCCACTCCACGTCTTGCACAGCTGTCAGGGCGGCTCGGAGATGACGTTCCAAGTCAATGGAGACCAGTGCGTCGAACATGTGCCCTGGTAGAATAGCTAGTGCCCTTAGCCAAGCGCGCACTGCCACTGGAAATGAAGCGTAAAGAAAACAGGGCGCCAACGAGACTCTTCCAATTTCGGAACGTTCATATGTACTTCGAATATATATAAGCCATGTAAATGACAATTAATAGTATACTGAAAAAAACCGTTTGTATATCAATAACATTAACTTGCGCCAGAAATATTTCAGAGTACTATTACCTTGCGTATTGTTTTGGCCCTTTGGAATTTCACGAGGGTGTTGCAAAAGGCAATGTCGCAAGGCAAATAAACTAAGATACTTTTAGATGCTTCAATAAAAAGTTGCAGCGACGTTTCACTTCGTGAACGCAGATGACGCGCAAGCATATGGGTGTTATAGAACACACACTACCGGTTCTCGATGCGCCTAGACGCCTACACTGACCGCATCACAGATCGTATGAAGACAGGGCTCGCGCGGCCGCGCCTTACGCAGCAGCTACCAGGAGTAGAAGGCCCTATTGTAAACATTCGCTTACTATTTAAGTTACTCGGCATGGTGTAATTAAGCGCGCACAGGCAAACGTGAACACGTCAGACTCGATGACCGCGAACACTCACCGTCAAAACGCTGGCCTGAGCAATCGTGGCAGCAGCAGCGAGCGAAGTGATGTTCGTTCTATTACTTCAACGCAAACTGAGCGGTGAGAACCAAGCGCACGGAAAGCTACGAGCCGTCGGCCCACCTAGACTGGGCCCCCAAAGATCGCCTCCAAGTTAAAGGGACACTAAAGGCAACTATGACTGTTTAAATACCATTCCAGAAACTTCGCAAAGCTTGTTTCGTGCCAAGAAAAGACTTAGTTTACGAGAAAATTGCATCTGAAGGGTCTGAATAGCTTTTTCGCAATTCGAATCTCCCGCCACCACACCGGGGGAGTGGTGACGTTACATGGTACATCACCGCCCTTTACTGCTATCGGTGAGCAAAATTGCGCCCGACTGACGGCGGTATCGAGCCAAGACAGAGCGGTGGATTAGTCGCTGCAGCTGCTTTTCGGTCAATGGGCGCAGACCGTTCAGCCATCCCGCGATGTCATATGGAATGAATGAATGAATGAATGTTTAGTGTTTATTGGTGCAAGGGCATACCACATGGAAGTTGAAAGCTCCGCTACATGCAGTTTGGGCGAGTTTCGCGAGCCAGCAAAACCAGCGCAGCTCTACGTGACAACGAAACTGCTGAATCGTGAAAGCGTGGGCGGCGCGGAGCCGATCGAAAGCTAAACCATTCGACCCCCCGTGTCGACGCCAAGGGCAAATTCAATTTTTTTTCTGAAAATGAAATAGAACTGGACAAGTAGCATGTTATTGCGTCTTGTAATACAATACAATAATGTTTTTTGCAACCAATGCGGGAGTACTAGTGATAGAATTTAACGGCTCATTCACACCGGTGACTGACAGTGGTCGCACGACCAAGTTGGTCGCAAAGCGACCAGTCGCAAATAGTCGCAAATGGTCGCTTTTCTCGAAAAGCGACCATATTGCGCCAGTCGCTCGCTAGTCGATTTTTTTCAGTCGCGCTACCGTGGTCGCAAAACTGATAAACCAATCAGCGGCGCACCGGAAGTGATCTTTCATGTTACTACATCCGGCCGCCTCCCCCGTCGCGGCAAATAGAAAGTGCACGCCACCATAGATTCCGAGAGTTCTCGTTGAGAACGATAATCTTCGGGATTGCGACTTGCAGGTCGCGTTCAGCCGGGCTTGCCGGTGTAAACATCAGTCTCCTTCAGTAGCTTGTTGACCGCGAGTCGCAAATGGATGCGCGACCTTCTCAAGTCACCGGTGTGAATGAGTCATAACTGGGGAGTGCTTTCGTCATCAGACAGATACTTGAGTGTCCCGAGGGACTCTCTAATCATGTCCTGCATTTACCTCAATTTTCCGATTATTGAGGCTCTGTTCGCGATAATATTCACGCCTTAGAGATGCTCGAGCACTAATCTATCACTTTAGCTTTACCTAATAATTGCCTGTAGTGTCACTTCAGTGACCACGTACAAACGCGCCGTGGGACAGTATGGCGGTACCGCTGGCAGGGTAGTACCGTTCAGTACCGCATGGTACCACGGGGGTAAGGGGAGCGTTTTCGCATTCCTCCATAGTGACAGCTAGCGTTTTGAGACGATGTCATTGAGACGCTGCTCCTCTGGTCGCAGCGTCTGTGATCAGAGACGGTGTCGGGTGCTGCATGGTGTTCCGAACGCGTTGCTTGAGGAAGTGGCGCATGAAGCACCGGTTGGCTTTCGCGTACGGGTAAAACACGCTGGTAAGGGGGAGCACCCCCCATAACAGAGTCCAATATTCTTCCGCAGGTAACCTCTCCCGTAGGCATGCTCAAGGTATTGTCGAATAGTAAGCGGAGTTGGTTCTTTATAAAGTTTTTTTGTGATCTAACAATAGCAAACGCTTCAGTAGCGCAATTTCAGGCATATGCATGTCAGCCTTTATGTCAGAGTTTGAAGAGTATGAAGGACACTTGACGATTTTTATCCTCAAATTTCTGCGATGTCGCTGCCCGTAGTGCTAATGAAATGTGCAGAATAAATTTTCAGACAAACCGGTGCCAGCACGGAGGCCCAGGCGCGTTCTTCATTAGCTTGCTTCACAGCTTCAGACAAACATCGCCGATTACATGAGCTGGCCTGTCACGCTTGTGCGCAAAATAAGAATGAAAAGAGTGAATTGGCCTTCAGACTGCAGTGTGTGCTTGGGAGCAAAAGCAGGCAGAACAAAGCTTAAGTTTGGTAAATGGTAAGAAATGCAGAGTGAGAAGTTGTTTTAAAACAAGAGCGTTAGCCACAAAAAAAAAAAAGCATTCTGTTCGGAAAGGTGGTCTCTCCAAATACAGTGTGCTGTCTTGTAAAGCAATTCACTTGTTACTGAATACTTATAAGAACAACTGGAGCAAACTATTTCAACGAATAAGCGAAAGCATAATAGAAGTCGAATATTGTCATTGATGTCCATAGCAGCCACCTAGTTTTCATGTTTCATTATAACGAAAAGCAACACCTGATCTCCATTAGACTCGGTACGCGTTAACTATAGTCTATATCAGCTGTATCTCTAAGATCGCGGTCAAAGCTGTGACTAAGATTTCAACAGAGCCATTCTTCACCTCCTGCCAATATTATTTCTATATTTTACGCCCGAGAGATGTTTTATACAGCATATTCGCCCGGCAAATCTGCTAGTTATTTGAATTGGACTTCGGTGAAGAATCCTGGATAAAAATGAGTGCTGTTTTAAATAGTTCAGTGCATTTAAGGATAAGAAACAAAGCAAAACACAAAATAGCGTGATCCCTTACATAGTCCTTAGAAGGCCGAAGAAACACTTTTGTCCTGAGTATACGCGGGAAGTATAATAATTTTCTTCTTATGTGCAACAGAAAACTACATATTTTGCATTTTGCAATCTCTCCCTTTATTGAAAGTAAGATGCGCTTGCAATTATTTTTCCCTTATACTGAGACCGGTCAGATAGTAAACGCTTACCGGTGATGACATCAATGTAGTCGAAAGATCCGGCTCCAAGATCACCGGCGGGTGCCTCGTGACCTTGAGTCGCTGAGCCGGATTCACCACCGCCGGCGCCCTGCGGATAACTTTTGTGAACGTCGGTAGCCGGGCACGTATTACACGCGAGTCATCACTGAACGCCTTTCCCGAAAAGTCTCGCGTTCGCTTCCTATTGGACAGCGTTCGCGGTTTTAAAATGTCGACTTGCCTCGACGGCAGTGTCCTTTGTGTCCTTCCCCTCCTTGTCCGCGATTGCAGAGGCTCCTGAATCGCGGAATGGTATAGTGATCCTGCTGGCAACGTCGATTTGCGGGAGCCACCCGGGCGCCACTTTGTCCACCGCGTACCATCCCACACCGAAAACGCACAAGCCGGCGAGGATGCGAAGCGCCATTTAAGGTACGTAGAACTCGGCGGCTGTGCCTGCCAAGTGCCGGCTCGTCAAATAATGCCGAGATGACCGAATGTTCTTCGCGTGGCACCTGGCTCGAGCTCGGGGATGGTGATGATGATGATGATGATTATGATCCACATTTATGGCACGTACCAAGTAAGGTGGATAAGTAAAGCTCTTGCTTGGGCTAGCTGGTCCATGCCTGAATGAGTAAAGAGCAAGGCACCGTAGACCAGTACTGAAGAACAACACAATTCGCTTTGGTTGACCTCCATAAGGCAGGCTTATTGCGGAAATAAACTTAGTTGTGAAGGCGCCCGGTCCTGTCGTTCTTGCTCTTCTTCAGTCCTGGTTTATGGCGCCTTGCTCTTTACTCATTCAAGGTGGATAAGCTAGGAATTGAGTGGGAGATGGTATTATGCAGTAAATTATTATTCGAACAGGGGTAAGGAAATAATTTACAGTGACGTTTCACTTCGTGAACGCAGGTGACGCGCAAGCGCGTGGGTGTTATAGCGAAGACAACGCTATCGGCCCTTGGTGCGTTTAGACGCCTACACTGTCCGCGTCGCAGATCGTGCTCAACACAGGGCTCACGCTGCCGCGCCATACGCAGCAGCCACCGGAGTAGAAGGCCCAGTTGTAAACAGTCGCTCACTATTCAAATTACCTGTAATGTTGTCAGCGCGCATTTGCGGACAAGCATAGCCGGCATGGAGGCACAGGCGCCTTCTTCATTAGCTTGCTTCTTGACTTCATACATAGACCGTCCATATCACGAACTGGTCAGCTACGCTTGTGCGTAAAAACATTTTTTGAAGTTGCTAAGTCGTGATTTGCCACGACTTATCCGTTGTCCCACTAAGCCCTAAAGCACGAGGATTATAGTATAGGATATCTACACAGGTGCCCTCGCGCTTAATTAAGACAGAGTTGAGATACATCAATTTATGAGACAGTTCATAATATCGCGCATTTAACAAACCGGCTAAACCTCTGCGCACCGAAAAGGTGCCAGAGATATTGATTGAGATATGCGACGTTAAAAAATTCGCAAATGTCTAGACAGGTAACACAGACACAAATGAAAAGCTGCCACATTCACTCAGCCACATCAGTCATGAAAGGAGGGTACAGAGTAAAAGTCACTAGAGCAGGCATCTAGAACTGTGCAAGAAAGGCCGCCAGCACGCATAAAACATGAGGCAGCTAGGGTGCCTCGATGCGCGCGCTCCCCTCAGCCGCCGTGGAGGGTGAAGCCAACCGCGTCGTCTGCTACGGCATCCGCCATTATGATGCCCGCTCCGTAGGCAGTCAACGGGTGTCGCGCAGCTGCATGTGCAGTTCGCTTTGATAGCGCGTGCTGCTTTATTGATATGTCGAGAACCCGAAATTTTCGCATCAGCAGTGTGAATGTATCAATTTAAAATTCTCTCATCTTTATTTTTAAAGCGGAATTTCCAACTGGACTTGCTGGCAGCAGAAAACTGCCGTCCACACCAGCCACGCAGACCTCAATCGAACGTCTTGTTGGGCTAGCTGGTGACTGTTCACCTTAGTTAAAGGCACGAAACATACGCAGGCACGAGTCCTGCCGTTTTTCGCTGTCTGTGTGTTAGTTTCATGCCTTTAACCAACGCGTAAAGACCATTTGGCTGCCAGCTGAAACCCGAATTTGTTTAACAAACCGCTTGCCGCCACGGGACAAAAGAATAATTGTCATCGCACACCCTAATTCCAAATCTTGTTTTCGAATCAGTCATCAGTTAGCCCATTTACGGGCTGAATGCTGCAACGCTGAGTAGAAAGCAATTATCGTAACAGTCAAATAACCACTCTGTGGTTGAAACGAGGCAAAGTGTAAGTGATGTTCTACCAATGTTAAATTATTGCTTCGGGGTCACGGAAACTGCAGTGAATGTGGCAGCTTTTCATTTGTGTCTGTGTTACCTGTCCTGACATTTGCGAATTTTTTAACGTCGCATATTTCAATCAATATCACATCCACGGCCTTTCTTTGCGATTTCGTAGCATCGGGTGTGATGGATCCGTGGTAAAGGGCATCGGAAATTTCGACGACCTGAGGTTTTATATACATGCACCGATACCGAACTAGTACACAGCACCATGCGTTTAATCTCTATAGAAACTAGGCTGCCGCGGCTGGGTGGCTCCCACGTCCTCAGGATCAGCAGTCGAGCGCGATAACTACGCAGCCTATACAGCCGGGCCGCTTTTATTAGTTCGAAACGTAATTTATATTTGTTCTGGGGATATTACACGCTAATACTACGAAATGAGCCATTTCTAGCGCATCTTTTGTTTAGCTTGAGTATATAGCATGCGCTTTCATTGAACGTTTTATTTTGTGGCCGTATTCTGTTTAGCAGTGCTTCCATAGGAATTCTTATTTCGTTTTGAATTCTTTTACCTTACTGTAAATATGCAGATGAGGGCAAACAAAATATTGAATGCATACCAGATTATTTGGTGCCTTACATGTGGCTTATATAGCATTAAGTCATGACTCTCACGTAGTAATTGACTATAAAGCCCTGCTTATCATAGTTTCTGCACGAATATATTGTCAACTGGTAATTGCTGTAAACCGGTCATCGATGCTGCTAAAATGAAGTGGCCATACGGCTTCTCAACACTGAGAAAAAGTGCATTCAATAGATAGCAATTTTCGATGTGATAGCTTGTTTATTTGGCCGGGAATATTAAGTATTCCAAAAACAACAAGCGCTACAACTCACTGCAAATTAACTGCAGCGCATGTCTTGCTTCCATGCCCACTAATTCTCGAAGCTTCGAGCTGGCGCAGGTGATTGCGTAGCCTTACTCTTGCATTACTTGATATCAGCATGTTTTCCAGAGAATCCTTGTGTCGCTGGCCTGCCTCTAGACTGCACTGAGCCCTCTTGATTAAATATTCTGTCACAGCTTTTAGAGGAGACTTCAGGGTTACATTATGGGGTTTTACGTGCCAAAACCACTTTCTCATTAGGAGGCACGCCGTAGTGGGGGACTCCGGAAATTTTGACCACCTGGGGTTCTTTAACGTGCACCGAAATCTAAGTACACGGGTGTTTTCGCATTTGGCCCCCATCGAAATGCGGCCGCCGTGGCCGGCATTCGATCCCGCGACCTCCATGCTCAGCAGCCCAACACCATAGCCACTGAGCAACCACGGCGGGTAGATTTCAGGGTGAACAGGTTGTCAGTCCAGGACGTAATTCCTTTAAAGTGCTGTTCGCAGGATGTGAGCAAGCTCATAACTTCACCGCTCGGATAACATAAGTTCTTACCATCATGAACATACTCTTTAGGGCAGTTAAATATGCATGCTCATGGCTCGTCGAGCCCAACACTGCAGCCCTGCACTGCTCGCATTTTTTTTTCAAAATTCCTTTCACAAGAAAGCCACCAATATGGTGCAAAATGCTGTACTCACTGAAGTCAGTGCTTCTTCCAGTCATTCCATGAGTGGTTCATGCACTGGAGCACGCAACACCCGGGCATTTCGGACCAGAAGACGCCGTTGACGTGTCTCTCTCGACCGACCAGAACGAAATGTGGGGAGCGCAATGGCGGCCGGCGGTCGGAAGGCGGCACTGACCCCTTCACCGAATGACTCCACCCTTCGAGAGGGCGCGCGCATCGAGGCACCCTAGAGGCAGCATGATCAACGTTGGCTGAACAAGCGAAGCTTCAGGCTGAAGGCATATCGACAAGGGGGCTTGCCTCCGTCAGGACAAGAACTGCACTCTTTGGCAGCATTTATTCTTGCCCATTCTTTTCCCAATCCTCCGGTGAAACCATTCTTTGGTTTCGATTTTGCAGCGTGTACTTTCTTCAAAGCAACGGTAGAAAATCAGAATGTACTTCAGTGCATAAGGCAAAGTAATCATCTCCTGCTAACCTTCTTATACGCACAGCACTGACGCACGCACGCACGCGCACACACGCATGCACACATACAGCACAAAACGAGGACAAGCGTTCCGTTTTAACTGACAAGGCACATTCTAGTTGTTAGAATATTGGTCTTCTGAGGCCCCTTTACCGACCCAGTCATAAGACCGAAAAGCTCTACTATATACGGCCACTGAGTTCAAGGTGGCGTGGATGGCGGGCCCATTGCAGTACTCATAGTACCTTGCTGGTGAAGTAGCCCACAAACACGGACACAGTGGAGACAAGCAGGAATAGACGACACTCGCTAGCAGCGAGTGTCGTCTATTCCTGCTTGTCTCCACTGTGTCCGTGTTTGTGCGCTGCTTCACCAGCAAGGTACTATGATCACTCACCAACTAGCCCAACTTTCCACGTTACTGAACTCCATTGCAGTACGCTGGACTTCGGGTGACTTCAGCCTCAGGACAGCCTTGGAAAGCTTCGCAGAGGAAAGCGAGGGCCTCTTTCGGCATCGTATAGTTGGACGCGATTCTGCGTCATCGGCGCTTTCGGATTTCGTTTCCGAGGGGCATTTCTCGGAGGGACGCTCGTTGCCAGAGGAACGCTCGCCTCCCAGTGCGTCGGCGCTCACATTGGAATCTTCGAGCACCGTGCTGAATACGGCGCCGTAGTCATGGTCGATCCAGCGCTGGCGGTTCGGCGGCGGAGTGTCGATGCTGGACCGAGACGACGTGCGGTGTAGACGCCAACGCTTGAGCTCGGTGCGGGCCCAGCGCTGAATCACCGCGGCCGCCGCATCATGCCTCGACAACTTGGTAGCTTCTATTCCTGTGATGAAAAATTATGGTTGATCACTCTTTCAAAGGAATCGGTAGAACACGAAAGTGAAACGCGTCTTCACAGAAGCTGTTGCATGTTTACTGTACTTGAAGAATTAAGTTGGAAGTAGCTGTCTGCGGCACCCTACCACTGCCCAGGAATCCTGGACAATCGCCACACAATCGCGACCGGGAAAACATACCCCGGAGACACTGCATTGCACGCGCCGGGGCAATGCGCAATGCCGCCATAAATCACAAGCATTCGCGAACCGCTCAAGCCAAACCGAATGGGTTGTTAGTAAATCGCTTCGTGAACTTGCGGTTCGCAGCAGCGAAAGACTCTCGTTTTGTGGGTCGATGACCACGTGGCAGGTTTGCTTGGCGTGCGGCATCCAGTTGCCGATCCGCTTTGTTGAAAGTACGAGCATTTTAGCCCGGCTCCGCAGTGTTAGCGGGGAGCACTGGTGGGCGAACTAGACTCTTAATCTCGCTCCACATAGCATCCATATTTTAAGTGCAACATTTTTTGCAAGTATGTTCCATTCACGCGGTGGAACCTATCTGGATCGCGATTAAACGCGCTACACAGGAGCAGAAACAAGCTGCTCCACCGAAAAGCCGGCGCTGGTGGACACTGCACTCACGAAAGCTCTACTTGGTTGAATCTGAGTATAACGAGATTAGGGTGTCCCGCTTGATGAAATTTATGTGGAACGGTCTTATCAGCGATATCCGGTAACAGTGGCATGAAGTACCAAATGCAGGGCGAGTTGGTATTCAACCCTGACGAAGAATAGCGCCATTCAAAAGACAGACGAAAGAATGTGGACACCACGGTGGGAAATAGCTCAACCGAAGATAGTGACAGGGCTTTAGAACATTTGCTCTACATCGTTTCCATCTATTAAGTGTAACTTATTAACCTAAGTTTTTCAGGATTGCAATTTGTTAGGCGTGTTGGTAAACTAACTTGGAAAGCACATTTAGCGCCAGCGAACAAGGACCGAAGGGAGACGACACCACAATGCGCTAACTTCAACAACTTGATATACAGGAAACACCCAGCTATTTAACCCATGCACAGTGGCGCCACCTCAACCAAAGTTTTTTTCATATGCTGCGTGGCAGTTATGTACAACGAGCTTCAAAGTAGGGGGGGGGGGTGCAAGCCTCAGACAGGAACATGAGGCTGGTGTTTGAGGCTATAGCCCTAGGGTGTTCTTGTTCTATCATCGTAAATGACTGAGTTTTTATCTTGCTTAAAGATTTGTTTTGCTTAGAGAAATTTGCATGAGCGCTTCGTTTGAGCTTGACCATCGGAGCAACGGTTGCCCAATGAATGGGCTGATCGTTATAACGAATCACGGTCTCCCAGACGAAGGCCATTCCGTGAAACCTTCTGCGTCAAAATAAATCTTGCTTGAGTGGCTTCTGGGGAGGTAATCAACTTTCGTAGTGACCATTATAGTGCTCACCTCCCGGGTAGATGTAACCGCCTTCATGTCGATCTGATGACCTGTGCCTTGTCGTGCTTCCATGCCCAAAAGCCTTGGTTGATCCTTTTTATGCTTTGCTTTTGTTGTTATGTGGTGACGTTGAGAGTAATCCCGGTCCCACTACAGGTTTGCAAAAAGTGCTATCTTCGAATGCTGTGGAAGAAATTTTGAAAACTCTTAAGGACCTAGACGAGCGATCTATAAGAATGGAAACCCTACAGAAATCTATGGCTACGTCAATATCAGACCTAAAGGAAAAGCAGGAATCAGTTTGTCAGGTGGTATCAGATATAAAAGCCAGATTAGAAAAAGTTGAACAGCAAACTTTTGCAATTGAGCAAAAGCAGACAGATCTCGACGATGTGCGGGATTCCTTAGTCCGCGTCGAAAAGCACACGCGCACACTCCACTCAAGACTAAACGACGCCGAAGACCGCGCTCGCCGGAATAACTTGCTGTTCTACGATGTGCCTGACTCCGCTGATGAAACCTATCCCAAGTCTGAAGAAAAAATACTGAAAATTTTCGCTGATACATTAAATGTGGATATTTCAAGTAACAACATAGCCAGAGCGCACAGAATCGGGCGATTTGCCACAGGGAAAGCACGGCCACTAATAGTAAAATTTGAAACATACAAATGTAAGGACTTAGTCCTTTCCAAGCGCCAAGTTTTGAAGGATAAAAAGAATATCCGTAAGCGAAGATTACTGCCCAGCAACAAGACACTGCCGCAAGAAGCTGATCGAATTTGGAAAAAAACACAAAAATGTCATTCAAGTTGCACTACAATAAATTGATTATCGGTGGAAAAACGTATGTTTACAATGAAGCTCATAATACTGTAACTGAAATAGCAGCTTTCGATAGCACACAGAACGACATCAGCCCTCGTACTCTTCGCTCTGGACGCGAATTCCCATTAAAAGAAACATAGGGGAACGAACGGGGAGGCGGTTCTCAGCTGTGTTCTTGCTCAGTGCTTTTTTCGAACATGCGTAGTCTTCTGCCCAAGAGGGACGAACTGTGTGCCATTATTGATGACTGTGACGCTGACATCATTGCGTTAACTGAAACCTGGCTGTCATCTAGGGTAGCCAACTCTGAGTTGTTTTTTTGCAGAAATAAATACGCAGTTTTTCGGAGCGATCGCACTGGGAAAGTAGGCGGTGGTGTACTTCTTGCAATCAGTGACCGATTTGAGGGCTTTTGTGTGCCGATTGTTTCAGATTTAGAAATCGTCCGGTGCTGCCTTACAATAAAATTTAAAAAACTACTAATAGGGGTTTGTTACCGATCACCCTCAAGTCCTTTGTCCTTTTGCAATGACTTGTATGACAACTTGAACCAGATAACAATACGCTATCCTGGAGTGCCAATATATCTAATGGGCGATTTTAATTTTCCAAACATCGTATGGTCCCACAGTCCGTTTTCTGAGCCCTCATCTACTGAACGTAATGAGTTCATTACACTTTGCTCTGACTTCGGTTTTTCACAAATGGTCACCTCACCAACGCGAATAACTCGGCACTCATCCTCACTACTTGATCTGGTGCTCACATATTCACCCGACAACGTCTCATTGATAACTCACTTGCCTGGTCTCAGTGATCACGACATTTTGCACTTCACGCTTACATTCCCCCAGCAGTATCAATGCAAACAACTAAAGACAATTAGAAACTTCAAAAGAGCCAATTTTTCTGCCATAAACTCAAGCCTATGTTCATTTCTTGACGACTTCTTACCGCAGTTTTTTGAACGATCAGTTGAAAGAAATTGGTGTATGTTCAAGAATAAAATTTTAGAATTAGTCCATCAGCATGTTCCACTCCAGCGCGTTTATTCTCATAATCAAGCCCCCTGGTTTAACAGGTTTCTTAATATGCTCTCAAATAGGAAGAGACGCCTTTTTCGCACCGCTAAACGGACGAAAAAGCCTGCACATTGGCTTGCATATAAAAACGCTGCCTCTAACTACTCAATTACAGCTAAAAATACTAAGCACACATTTTTTAGCAAAACCCTGCCATTATTACTAAAAACCAATCCAAAGCGCTTTTGGAGCATAGTAAAATGCAAACGTGGAAATAAGATTGCATTAACACAATCTGGTAGTCAGGTGTCCAGCTATCTTTGCGCAGACGTCTTGAACAGCGCGTTTGTGCAATCATTTTCCTCTCCCGCACCTAACAACGAATGTCCCGTCCTACAGGACTGTAACTTTCCTCCTATGGACCCTATTATATTTGATGCAACAGGAATTAAGAAAATAATCGAAAATTTGAAAATTACTTCCTCCTGCGGTGTCGATGAAATCACCACCAAATTCTTAATTAGCACAGTTGAATATTCGTCTATCATATTGCAATATCTATTCTCGCAATCATATGACTCTGGCATGCTTCCGCTAGATTGGAAAACAGGAAAAATCATTCCCATACACAAATCGGGTGACACTCATAATCCATTTAATTATAGACCAATTTCTCTTACCTCAGTACCTTGTAAAATTATGGAGCATGTAATCTACACGCATCTCATTAACTTCCTTGACGACAATAATTTCTTTACTCCTCACCAACATGGGTTTAGAAAACACTTCTCTTGCGAAACACAGCTTGTCACATTTACAAACGATTTACGCTCTAACCTTGACGCAGGCTTCACGACGGACTGTATTTTTTTGGACTTCGCTAAGGCATTTGACAAGGTGTGTCACGCTCTACTCTTACACAAAATAAGCATTTTAAACATGGACCCTACACTACTTAAGTGGATTTGTAGCTTTCTTACATCGCGCGTTCAGTTTGTTTCTGCTAATGAATGTACTTCCTCTCTAGTCCCTGTCGGCTCAGGCGTCCCTCAAGGATCTGTCCTAGGCCCACTTTTGTTTCTTATATACATTAATGACTTACCTATTAATATTTCATCAAAGATATGTTTATTTGCAGACGATTGTGTGATATACCGCAAAATTTCCAATAACTGCGATGTAACAGCTCTACAAACCGACTTAAATAAAATAACTGATTGGTGCAGCACGTGGAAAATGCAACTTAACATTAAAAAGTGCAAAACTATGAGGTTTTCTCGTACTAACTCTAGTTCTCCAAATGATTCTCTCACTAATATATCACTTGAATGTGTCACCTCGTATCGTTATTTAGGAGTGACCATAACTAACAATTTGTCTTGGAAAACGCATATTGATATCATAGTGTCCAAAGCTAACCGTACTTTAGGATACCTGCGCCGAAATTTTTCTCGTGCACCATCCTCATTAAAACAGTTACTATATACCACTTACGTTCGCACGCAACTTGAGTATGCTTCATCAATATGTGATCTCTGGCATTCAACACTAATACATACGCTGGAAGCTATACAAAACCGTTCAGCCCGTTTCATTTTAAATAACTTCAATCGGACAGCAAGCGTAACACACATGAAATGTTTATTAAACCTGCCTCTCTTATCCGACCGCCGAAAACACTCACGCATTTCTCTTTTTCACAAAATCTATTATCATAACACCTTTTTACACACTCTTTGGATCAGGCCAGCACCCTTCATTTCTTCTCGCCGTGATCATAATCAGAAAGTTAGCATATCTCATTTCAATACTATCATGGGCGCAAATTCATTCTTGCCAAAGACTAGCAAAGACTGGAACAGCTTATCCCCTTCATTAACAGGTATAATTAATCCACTTATGTTTAGAAACGCACTTGAAAACGAACTTTTGTAATATACTTACCATTTGTCTTGCCTATGTGTATGTACCTTTCTTTATTGCAGCGTTTTCATCAGTTTTCATCAGCATCATGATCAAAAAGTTAACAATGCATTTTGTAAATCTACTGTACATATTATGTTTTTTTTTAATCCCTTTACCATTGTGTACATCACATTTGTATTTATCTTTTGTACCTCTGCTTATTATCATCGGATGTCAACTCAAAATTTGGAATTGTTACTGCCGTTATTTATCTTTTTTTGAGTTACTTTTACCGATGTTTACTTTGTATTTTGTTAGCCCCTCCCCTCTATAATGTACTATGTACCTTGAGGGTAAAATAAATGAAATGAAATGAAATGAAACCGTGGATGTTTAGACGAGCCACATCGGACATGCTGAATTTGGATTTCGAGTCGACAGCCGTGGCTTGGCCACAGTTCGCTGGCGAAATGTCGCTCTTAGCGCCCCTTTTACAACACCTGGACAAGAGAGTTTTGATTTTGCTGAGTCAGCCAATCCGAGTCATAAAGCAATACCTTCATGTAACGCTCGATATATTATTTGAAGAGTACATTCTTAGGCCAGTGAATCAGCTGCATAGTAAGATTTTTTTTTCACAGCCCCTCCTTAGTGTAGTCATCTGTAGACATACATTAAAGACTGGTTGGTTGACTGATTGATTGAATTGCTTGAAAGCTACGGTACGAGTCCTTTAGACATTTTGATATCTGCAAACTGCCCATGGAAGTTTGCTTTGCCTACAAAACATTGTATTGGAGCAGTCGCAAAAAATCGTGTGACAACTTCAAGGTATACATCTTTAAAAAATCGAAGCCCATTTCTTAAAGAAAGATGGTTGAACGTGAAGCTTTTCCCCAATGCAAACTGAGTCAAAGTCAAACTCAAAAGCCATCGACCACGCAACGAACCCAAGAACTGCTGAGCGACACGATACTATGCATATGTGATTTGATTGCTTGTTTAGGATTGTATTTTTTAACGTTGAAGTTGAATGAACACACATTTCGTTAACTTGCATAGCCTTTATTTGAGATCGTGTAGCCGTTGATTGCACGCCTCCCTGACGCTTTCTCGGACGACTCTGCACTTTCGTTCGCCAACGGCAGTTTCTTCTGCCGTGCGCTGCACCCGCGGCCTACTCATGATGAGGGCCGGGAATGCATCGCGAGACGCGCGTTAATGCAATACAGATATGTACAGTTCGTCTGGGTAGCGGGGAGTTAAACCATCTTTCTTATGGTGTTGGGCTGCTGAGCACGAGGTCGCGGGATCGAATCCCGGTCACAGTGACCGCATTTCGATGGGATCGAAATGCGAAAACACCATAATGTGTTGGCGGGCTAGTTGGTGCGGATCCATAAATACTTCGTTTAGCGCAAAACAACGGACACGCCTTGTCCTGTAGCCTTTTCTTGTGTCCGTTGTTTTGCGCTAAACGAAGTACTTATGGATGCGAAAACACCCGTGTACTTAGATTCAGGTGCACGTTGAAAAACCCAGGTGGTCAAAATTTCCGGTGTCCTCCACTACGCAAGCCTCATAATCAGAAAGTGGTTTTGGCACGTAAAACCCCATAACCTTGTTTGATCATCTTTCCTTCAGAAAGGGGCTTTGAGTTTTGTTCCAGATCCTCAGACGAGCCCGTGTTCACGCGCCCTTGCTGTCTCCGATAAGCAGGCAAGCTGAGTTAATCGCGACAGGGGTGATGTCATGCCTGTTATAAGGCGCGGTGGCAGGTGCTGCATGGTGTTTCGAACGCCTCGCTTGAGGAACCACGAGGATCCACTCTAACCACGAGGATCCCAGCACACGATATATACACAGGTGCCCTCTCACTTGATTGAGACCCAGTTGCGACAAACCCGTTTCTAAGAGCCAGAGTTTATAATATATTGTTACGGCTTCCTCCATATTGGCGACGAGCAGCGCAAAGATCCTGTTCTTCGAACACTTATGGAACGCCTAAGCTCCTCGCCCAATGACACGTCCCTCCAGATGTTCACCTTACGCGATACATACCGTCGTACAGTTCATCCTGATAGCCCGGAGCTCCTCCTAGTCGTTCGCAAGCACCTTCGACTCGCCGTGCTCCAGCAACTTCACGTAACTCCTGCTGCTGGACATCTGGGCATCACTCGTACTTACGACCGCCTGCGGCGCCGCTTCTTCTGGCCCGGCATTCATCGCTCTGTGCGCCGTTATGTCGCTTCTTGCGACCTGTGTCAGCGACGGGAGACACCTGCGATGCCTCCCGCTGGTTTGCTTCAACCAACTTACATCCCTACAGAGCCCTTCTTCCGTGTGGGCCTCGACCTCCTTGGCCCCTTTCCAATTTCTATCAAAGGAAACAAATGGATTGCTGTAGTGACCGATTATGCCACGAGATATGCCATCGCACAAGCGCTGCCAACCAGCTGCACTACAGATGTCGCCGACTTCTTACTATACGGCGTCATCCTGCACCATGGCGCCCCTCCTGTTGCTGACCGATCGCGGCCGCTACTTTCTATCGAAGGTCGTCGATGATCTGCTCCGCTCCTGTTCTACAGAACACCAGATTGCTACCGCGTACCACCCTCAAACGAACGGCCTCACCGAGCGACTCAACCGCACACTAACTGGAAAGCTGGCCATGTAGGTTTCCGACGATCACCGCGACTGGGATGTCGCTTTACCCTACATCCCTACATCCCTACATCCGGCTATGTATGCCAGGCTAACCCCGCCTGCTTCAACATCACCACCACCACCACCACCACCTACAACTCGTCCCGTCACGACACTGCCGGATTTTCACCATTTTACCTTTTGTATGGCCGCGACCCCACCTTGCCCTCTGACACGTTGCTACCTTCCTCAGTACAATCACCCAGCACTGGTTACGCTCGCGATGCTATTGACTTAGCCGCGCAGGCCCGAGATGTCGCCCGTCATCGCCTCACAGTCTCGCAAGCTTCTCAAAAGCGGCGCTACGACCTTCGGCAGCGAGACCACAATTTTTTACCTGGTTCCCTTGTCCTTCTCTGAACGGCTTCACGTCGCGTCGGCTTGTCGGAAAAGCTACTTTCCCGTTATTCTGGTCCGTACCAGATCTTACGCCAGCTGTCCGACGTAACATATGAGATCGCCCCAGTCGTTCAGCCTTTAGTGCCTCCCAACGTCACCAGCGATGTTGTCTAAAGACGTCAATGCCTCTACGCCCACTGCATGAGAGCCCAAAGCTCTCGTGGCCTGCAGGACCTGAATAAAGTTGATTTCCTTCCTTCCTTCCACCTCGCCAGCCTCAAGCCCTATGTCCCCCCATTAAGTGAGGCTCTATAACTCGCACTGGGACGGAGCTACCCCGCCGGGAGGGTGATGTTACGGTGAAGGGAAGGAAGAAGTTGATTTAGACTAGAGGAAGACTGAGTCTGGAGGTTGCCAAAACGCCATATGCACCAGTTGTAAATATATTACATTTTACACTCAAGGGCCTTTCTTCCTGCAACAATATCATTAGCGCATATAACGAACCAGCTATCAGTTCCCGTGTCCAAGAGGTGTGCCCGCCACATATAAACTTATTCAGCCTGAAAAACAAAACCGGAATACCTTCTACAAGCTGGCTCGTACGCTACACAGTCGCATCAGGCATGAATGAGTTAATAGACACTAGAGCAGACATCTCGAATTATGCAAGAAAGGATGCCAGCGCACACGAGGAATGAGGCTGCACGATAAACACGGGCTCAACAAGGAAAACCTCAGGCTGAAGCCATATCGACAAGAGGGTTTGCCACCGTCAGGACAACAATTGCACTCTTTGGCAGCATTTCTTCACGACCATTCTTTTCTCGATGCACCAGGAACCAGTTTCCATTTTGCAGCGTGTTGAACTTTCTTCAAACAAGGGTAGAAAATCAGAATGTACTTCAGTGTATGAGGCAAAGTAACCACCCCCTGCGAACCTCCTTATACGCGCGCATGCACGCACGCACACATACGCTCACACATACGCACAAAAAGAGGAGAAGTGTTCCGTTTTAACTAATAGGTCATATTTTAGTTGTCAGAATTTTGTTCCTCTGTGGCCCCTTAATCGACCAGTAGAAAGACCTTAAAATTTCTACCACGCGGCCACTAAGTTCAAGGTGGCGTGGATGCCGGGCCCTTTGCAGTGTGCTGGACTGCGGGTGACTTCAGCCTCAGTACAGCCTTGGAGAGCTTCGCCGAGGAAAGCGAGAGCCCCCTGCGGCACCGAATATCTGGACGCGAGTCTGCGTCATCGCCACCTTCGTATTTCCTTTCCGAGAGGCGTTTCTCGGGGGGACGCTCGTTGGCGGGGCAATGCTCGCCTTCTGGAGGCCCCAGTGCGTCGACGCTCACACTGGAATCTTCGAGCAGCGTGCTGACAACGGCGCCGTAGTCTTCGTCGATCCAGCGCTGGCTGTTCGGCGGCGGAGTGTCGGTGCTGGACCGAGACGACGGACGGTCTAGAAGCCAGCGCTTGAACTCCGTGCGCGCCCAGCGCTGAATCACCGCGGCCGCCGCATCTTCCTTCGACAACTGGGCGGCTGCTATTCCTGGGGTCAAATGGAAGAGAGAGGAGAAAAAAAAGATATGAGGACTTTATTCATGTTGCAACTATTTCCTGTGGAGTGTTGAACAGCGGTCGAACTACTCTCTTCATCTCGCTCCACATAGCTTCAATATATTAAATGTAGCATTTTTGCTAATATGTTCGACTTGCGCGATGGAACCGATCTGGGACGCGAATGAATGCGATCAAGGCAGAAAGCTGGGCTAGGTGGCGTGTCATCATTATTTAAAAGACTAGCGCAAAATAGCAGGGACAAAGACAGAGAAGACGACAGGCCGAGCGCTAACGTCCTGTCGTCTTCTCTGTCTTTGTCCCTGCTGTTTTGCGCTAGTCTTTTGAATAATTAATAAATGCGCTGCGCCGCGGCGGAAACAAGCTGCTCCACCGAAGAGCCTACGATGATGGACGTTCCGTCTATACAAAAGTGACACTTGGTTAAACTTGTGAGGAGTGAGATTGGGATGTCTCGCTTACTAAAATTTCGTGGAAAGCTCTTATCAGTAATATACGGCAACATTGGCAAGAAGTACAAAATGCAGGGGGAGTTGGTATCCCTTACTGACTAAGAATAGCGTGGTTAGAAAAACGAGACGAAATAATGTCGACACAGCAGCTCAACCGAAGGCAGAGGCGGCGCTCAGGAACATTTGTGCCACATCATTTTCACCTCTAAAATCTAACCCAATTTCACCGAACTATTTCATTTACATAGTGGCAGTTCTGTGGAACGAGATTCAGCGTGTGTAGGAATCGATGCCTCCTCTAGAAAATGAGGCTGGATTCTGAGGTTACAGAAGTATAGACATTTACTGTTTTATCTTTGTAAACGACTCAGTTCTTGCTAAAGGTTTCTCTTTTGTTTGAATATTTTAGGTAAGTACCGCGGTTGAGCCACGATTGCCCAGTTAAAACGTTCATCGCTATTATGAAACAGTCTCCCAGACGAAGGCCATTCCGAAAAACCTTTTACGTCAAGGTAAATATTGAGTGAGTGGATTCTGGGGAGTTAATTAACTTTCGTAGTGACCGTTATAGTGCTCACCTCTCGGGTAGATGTAGCCGCCTTCATGTCGATGGCCGTGGATGTTTAGACGAGCCATATCGGATATGCTGAAGTTGGATTTCCAGTCGACAGCCTTGCCATGAATGGGGTTCGCTGGCAATGTGTCGGCATTGCTTGTGGTTTTCTTTGAGCCACCTTTACAACACCACCTGGGCCAATTTTTTCATTCGCTTGAACAAGCAACGCAAGTAATAAAACATTGCTTAAATGTAACACTCAATATATTATCTAAACAGTACACTCTTAGGTTCAGCTGGCCTACAGAGGGGTCCTCTGTCGGTATTATGTGTTGACGAAATCTACGGATGGATAGGTTGATTGAGTGATTGACTTATTAGTTTTGTTGCACATACATTCTATTGAGTAAGTGAAACATAGTTACAAAAATGCTCAAGTTACGCAGTTTAACCTATGTGGACAGATTATGCATGGGATCTTCCTTCGTTCGACCTTCTTGCCGGTGTTGCACTCCTAGTCTTCTTTCACATAGGTTCCAGATATAACTGCTTTGCCTATATTCTATCTGGACCGAAGATGATATTTACGTGAATCGAACTGCTTTGAAGCAAAATATGTGAAAGAGTAGTTTCTCTTTTTGTAGGTATATACATATTTACGTAGGACAGCTGAAAATTCACAGCATCATGGGCCTCGTCCAGGCTGACATGTTTAACGTTCCAGCTGAGCCAACAGTACGAGACCGTCAGACTCTTTGACCTTCTCATGGAGCCTTGCTTCACCTGCGAAACTACTTTATTGGAGCAGTGGCATAAACAAGTGCCAACATTTCAAGGTATGCATCTATATAAGCGTGGTGACGCCTGCGCGACCGAGTCCGCGCGTACGGGGTTTGCATAGAAGAAGAACGCTTGTGTCCATGAGCAACATTAGGTTTCCACGATTGAACTTGCAAGCGCCCGTTACCTGACTAGCTCAGTCATCAGCGGTGCCTGTACTCGGAGTACAATGGCATGTTTTTGGGAAAGCGTGCTCATTTGCAGGGTAATGCAGAGTTTTCGCAAGTGGCGCTGCTAGCGGATTTCTTGAAGTCATCGGACAGATCATCCTGCGGTATTTGTGAAGGATATGAGTTCGGTCTTTTGATATTACAGTTGCGTTGGTCCTTCTAACTTTATCTGAATGTAAAGTTACCGAGAAGCAAATTAAATGCGGGAAAGGTAATAGCATTCCTTGCTCCTGGCATTGCTTCCTTTTCGCCGTTCTTTTTTGTTTGTTCGTTCCTTAGTATGTTGTTTCTCGGTGTCTCGGGCTGTTACGATTTGCTAAACTTCATAACGTTATGTGCTGCCGGAGTTTACTGCTTTATCGGCGAACCGAGTAGTGAGAGTTGTTGGTTCGCATGAAGAAGCAGCGTAAGCGAGCGTTGCATTTCCCTTAATTATGCTAAAGCTTTGGTGGCGATAGTTTTTCCACCGCAGCAATTTGTCAACTTCGCCAAGTTTATTGTACCACGTGGTGTAACTGGCGCCGTTTACGCTGTTCGCCTAAGCACGGTATTAAGTAATTCGTGCAAACCTCCTGTAAACGTCAAAGAGTCTTCTGTATGGCACAAATTTCTTCGTTATTTACGCACTGGCTGGGTCAAAGACGTGCGGTTGGCCTTGTGGGTTTGTAGTGACCTATTGAAGCATGCAGTGTTCAACTGTTCATCATGAATCACATGGTGACATGCAGTTGCAGCAAATAATGTGAGCTTGGCGTGTTTCGACACGTTTCGAACTGTCTAAGGAATTAAAGAGTCAAGCACGATGCATGCCCGGCTCCTCATTCGAGATCAAACTAATTATAGGCACGTGAAAAACATGTCGTGTCATGTGTCTAATATGATATTACAAGTGCTCTAATGCATACTTGTATTAATTGCTTTAATGTTGGTCGATCCTTATGGAACACAATATTTCTGATATGCGACTGTTTTATTCTGGATTTATTCAGCCTGTCTTTCTGCGATGAGAGATAGCTGACAAACTAGTGGCACAAACCTAGCAGCACATTAAAAATGTTAGTGCTTGTAACACAACTTCGAGAAATGAATTAGCCCATGTGCACATAAACACTTCCACCTTCTAAATAGTCTCCTTGTACAGCAATACAGCGCTCCAAGAGCTCCTGCCAATTTCCATGTACGTCCCGGAGGTCTTTGTTACGGTTATAAGTCGAACACCTTTCTACGATGCGGACTTGATTAAACAATCGCGGCAATATGGCGACCCTGCAGTTGGGTTCCTATTCATGTTAAGAAAGCGAAATAAGCATGCGAATCCTTACAAATTACTTGTCTCACGTCGAGTGTCATTTCTCGGCAAGTAACTTAGATGTTTTCGAGCCCAACATCGAGGCGAAGGAACTGCTGTCGCCGTGGAAAATGCCAACGTTTGCACCACCGTATTAAGGGCATAGACATTTCGGCAGCTCGACAAAATGAATGGTACTTGTGCCTTTTTTTGGGGAAGGCATTCCCGCTATTGTGAATTGTGAATTCCTCCCGAATGGCCCAGACTATGAAGAGCGAGTTTCACTGCCAAGTTTCAAGGCGTCTGAGCGAAGCCGCCCCGGTGATCGAGGGGTGCGCGATGAGCTGGATGCTGCATGACGACGACATACCTTGTCACAGATCACTAGGGTTACGGATTGGGCGAGTTGGTATTGCACTCTAATACTGGTACAGCGCAACACAGAAAGGAAGAAACAAGCTGAGCCGGCTAGATACAGCACTCTGTTCCTGTATCTGGCCGGCTCGGCTTGCTTCTTCCTTTCTGTATTGTGCTGTACCAGTTTTAGATCGTCGCAGATCACTCCGCACACGTGAGCCATTCGCGAAAAACAGCATCGTTTCCATACTACTTGTCAGATTTGGCTTTCGCTTATTTCACTTTCTTAGCCACATTAAGAACACCCGCCGTGGTTGCTTAGTGGTTATGGTGTCGAGCTGCTAAGCAGGAGATCGCGGGATCGAATACCGGCCACGGCGACCACATTTAGATGGAGGCGAAATGCGAAAACACCCGTTTGCTTAGATTTAGTGGAGCATTAGTGGAGCCATGAAGTCGTTGGACGCTATTCAATTCACATAGCGTCCAACAACTTCATGGCTCCACTAATGCTTTTAAGAAGTCCTTCTTTCCGACCGCAATTGAAGAATGGATCCTGCTGCCCGATTCAATTACTAATGAGCACGACGCGACAAAGTTTAAGGCGATGTTGTTAAATGATCTGGGTTGACATGTTCCTTTTGTTCCGATTTGTGTTCATGAAATTTTATCCCTTTTCGTGTATTGAGTTTTTTTTTCTTCCCTGTAACCATTGTGTACTCGCCCTGCTGCCCTAACCTTTCGCCGACATGTGTGGCGCTTGTGGCTTCAAGTCAATATTGGCAAGCACCGTGTTAACTATCGCGTTCCTTGCTTCTTTTTATGTCCCAGTGTTGATTGTCATGTTTTTGACCTTTTTTCTTATTCTACCTTGTATACGTACCCCCCTTATGTAATACCCCGACAGGGGCCTTTAAGGAACAATAAATGATGATGATGATGATGATGATGATGATGATGATTTAGGTGCACGTTAAGGACCCCAGGTGGTCTGAGTTTCCGGAGTGCCCCACTACAGCGTGCCTCGTAATCAGTTCGTGGTTTTGGCTCGTAAGACCCAATAATTTAATTTCAACATCGAATACGAAGCTCAAAAGTCGCCATATGGGACAAATTGTCGTGATCAAGCTCGACTCACAAAGGTGTTCTTGAGTCATGAGTCATATTCATGGCCAAGAAGCAGCCGGCACGTCTTTGCCAACGCCAACTATCTCCTGGAGATGTTCGGCACATGTTCATGATGATGATGCTTTCCATATAGCACTATACCATTCCATACCGACCATGTGTGACTGCGAAAGAGAGGGCGGTACATTTACAATAAGTCAGAATAAGTATAAGAGTTATTGCATTGCGTAGCACAGGCGTGCTACAGCCTGTGCTATCTATCTATCTATCTATCTATCTATCTATCTATCTATCTATCTATCTATCTATCTATCTATCTATCTATCTATCTATCTATCTATCTATCTATCTATCTATCTATCTATCTATCTATCTATCTATCTATCTATATCTATCTATCTATCTATATCTATCTATATCTATCTATCTATCTATCTATCTATCTATCTATCTATCTATCTATCTATCTGTCTGTCTGTCTGTCTGTTTCAATCAATCAATCAATCAATCAATCAATCAATCAATCAATCAATCAATCAATCAATCAATCAATCAATCAATCAATGGCAGACGACAACCTACCTAACGTTATTCAAAATCGTGAAAATATAGCACGGCGGAAACCTACGTTGCAATGATGAGGCACAGTATGGACGCCAGCAGGAGGCATGCCTTGTCGTAACCAACGTCTGGCACCCACTCCCCGTCTTGCACAGCTGTCCAGGTGGCTCGGACAAGATGTTGCAACTCAATGGACACGAGTGCGTCCATCATGTGCCCGGAAAGAATGGTTCGCACCCTCGACCACAGGCGCGCTGCCACCAGAAAGGAATCGCAAAGAAAACAGGGCGCCAATGAGCCTCTTCCAGTTACGGGACGTTCAAATGTAGTTCGATTGCACCAGTCATGATAATGATTACGAGTATTCCGAACGAACCCGCTTGAATCTGAATAATCTTAACTTGCGCTAGAAATATATTCGGAGTTATATTACATTGTTTCTTGCTACGAGAAGTAATGCTTCTTGGGAAAGAAATTAAGATATTTTTGCACACCTAAATAACAATAAAAATGAGAAAAGTGCATTGGCCTAGAGAATGCAGCGTGTGTGGAAGCTATAGCGGGTCGAATAAAAACTTGATATTTGGTAAATATAAAAAAAATGCAGAGTTTGAAGAAGTTTCAAAACAAGACCGATGACCACAGAAAAAAAAAATCGTTCTCTTGGCAAAGGTAGTCTCTCCCAGTACAGTGTGCTGTCTTGTAAAGCAATTCATTTGTTAGTTGATACTCTTAAGAACAAGGCATGATAACTTTTCAACGGATTGGTGAAAGCTCAATACAAGGGGAATGTTGTCATTGATGTCATATCAGCTACCCTTTTTCGTATTGCACAACTAAAAGCTGCACCTGATTTCCGAACAACTTGGTTCGCGCTAACTATATCATGTGTATCTCTCAGATCGTGGTCAAAGCTCTAACTAGGATTTTCACAGAACCATTTGTCACTTGCTGCCAATAATCTTTTTACATTTTATGCCGAGGGATGTTTGACGCAGCCTATTCGGTCAGGTCATCTGCTAGTTATTTCAACTTGAGTGCAGTAAAGAATCCTTGGTAATGATGGATGCTGCTTGAAATATTTCGGTGCAGTCAAGACTAAGAAACGAAGAAAAACACGCAAGAAAAGAGATCATGGTTAACATAGTCTTTTGAAAGCCGAAAACCAGCTTTTCTCTTTAACTCACGCACAGCCTTTCGTTTTCAATGCCAGCACTAGAGAAAGCTATATTCAAATGTAACACGTCACTGCGGTCTTCATACGCTCCATAAGAAAAGTAAAGGTGAAAGGAAATCTGAAACAATTCATTATCAGGCAGTGGAGTCTCAGACAGTGGTAGTTTAGCAATAAAAGTAAAAAAAACATCTTCCAGTGCGATGTCAAAGAAGCCGTGGTGGTCGGGCTCTTTATTATGAGCCACAAAGGCACTATTATGCGCCATGTACTTCCAGATAGCGTAAAGACGACGTTCCTTGCTATTTGCTACCAAGACATACCACAAGTGCGCCATGAATTACGTGGTACATTGTTTTTGTTTGATAACTATTTGTTTTGTATTGCCGCACTAAACTGCGGCTTCAGTAAGCACTACTTACACCGGTTTGGAAAGTGTAATAATTTTCTACGTATGTGCCACAGAAAATATGAAGTCTCTCTTCTTCCTTTTAGCGACGCCAAAATGTTCGTGCAATAACTTTTTGGCCTATACTGAGTCCGCTTGGATAGTAAACGCTTACCGGTGATGTCATCAATGTTCCCCAAAGGTTCCACTCCAAGATCACCGGCGGGTGCCTCGAGGCCTTGAGTCGCTGAGCCGGATTCACCGACGCCGGTTCCCTGCGGAGAATTTTTGTGAATTTTTGTGAACATCGGTAGGCGGGCACGTATTACATGCGAGTAATCGCTTCGACGCTTTGCCCCATAAGGCTCGCGTTCGCCTCCTTCTGGACAGCGTTCGCGGTTTCAAGCTGTCGGCTTGCCTTGAGGGCGGTGTCCTTTGTGTCCTTCCCTTCCTTGTCCTCGATAGCAGGCTGCTCCGCTGAACTGCGGAGGGCTGCGATCCTGCCGGCCACGTCGATTTGCGGGAGCAGCCCGGGCCGCACCTTGTCCACCGCGTACCATCCCACGCCGAAAATGCAGCAGCCGACAAAGATGCGAAGCGCCATTTCGGCAAAGAGAACTCAACGGCTTTGCCTGCCAAGGGCCTGTTCCTCGAATAATACCGAGATGACCGAATCTTCTTCGCGTGGCGCCTGGCTCGAGGTCGGGAATTCTGCTACTGCTGCTGATGATGATAATCCACATTTATGGCACATGCCGGCTAAGAAGCATAGGCCAGGAACCGGGCGGCAAGAGGTAGTATAGAGTAAATTCTTATTCAAAACCGCGAAAGGGAAAAAGTAAGGACAATGAGAAAGACGATCAAAAAGAAAAAAAAATAGAAAAGAATGCGAGCGAGCAGTCAGACTAAATGAAGTAAAATATGAAAGAGGCATTACTGTAGAACAGACTTAAAGTTGCGTTATCAAAGGATTTAGAGAAACAGTTTCAGTGGAATAAGTTGTGAACCGGGAAGTAGAGCATGAAGGGGCGCAAGTTCTTTTTTTTGTGTGTGCGACTGTCAGCTTTGTGGTCGTATAAAACCTAATAGAACGGGAAACTGGGCTTGTTGGTTTACACTAAGCATGGTCTTAAGTAGCACCAACTTGCAGAAAATCGTACACGAAAAAGGGAGACACACACCAGGCGATACGATTAGCGCTTGGTGTGCAGTCCGCAGCAGATGTTTACCGCAGTGCACTGGCCAGGAATCCGGCTGTAGTAGGGACAAATTGAAGAAAAGAAAGATAAGTTATACGAAGAAGGAAATCCAATCCATTACAAAGACTGTTGACGATCGCCAACTCAGGCGAATAACCTGTGCGAACCAACCAAGGAAACTAACAAACGTGCGAACGAACCAACCAGCGAATGGACGAACAAACGAACGTATGTATTCTTGTCGAGTCCGAACCCCGTACCATCACCACCCGCCCCGAACCACTAATATTTTATGAGTGTCAATCATTTCTTGTATTGCATTTCTCGGTGTTGAATTATGTCATATTAAAATATTTAAGAATACTTTTTTTATCATTTCTGAATTTATCTTACTTTAAGCGATGCTCTGCAATGCAAATATTATTTTCGATATAATCTTGTAATTGCACACGTGAAAACGCCTGCTTCTCGACCAAGCGCCCATAGTGGGAAAGAGCCAGTGTGTGGTCAGAAGAACACGAACAACAAAATGGGCGAAACAGGCAAAGAGAGTTCATCTACACGTGTACATATCCTCCTGATACCTGAACACAGCTATGAGGCATAATCGCTCTTCAAGGTCGTTTCTATTGTCCACGGTTATCGTACGACCGTGAAAAATAAATTATAAAATTTAAATACCACGGTTAGGTACCATACGCTGCGTCTCCATGTACGTGGTTGTATGTACGCTGCGTCTCCTCGTGGTTGCTATGGTAAAAATTGCATTTCAACGCCTAAACGCAGATATGAAAATGAGACTACGTGTAGCAAACTGCCATGCTGTTGCTGCGTCCGGTATTTTCACGCAGTGTCAGTGATTTTGAAACACACCTCAAGGTTGCTTTCCGCCGTCTGTGACAACACAGAAGTCGAGATCCACCTAGTGTCAAATTTCTCCAATGCGGATGACAAGAATATGAATAAACCACTTCGTTACCGTTAGACATAAACCATACTTTAAACCAAGAATGAAATTTTTGCGTAGTGACTTGCCACTGAACTTGGAAAAAAAAAATGAAGGCAATGCGCAATGCATCGTACAATGGGTCGTATTACCCAGCTGATTTAAAAAAAAAACAGGTGTAACTATTATCTGGAATAGTCTTCCATAAACCGACAACTGGCACTGTCCTTTAAGTATCTGCGATATCCTTACTTAATCATGGCTCTAGTTTTGGGTGTGTGGAAGAAGGTTTCCGATAATAGGTGTAGATATGCAGAGCCTGCTCTCAATAACAAAGGCTACTCCGATGGAATGCATTTACACATTTATTGTCATAAGCATTCAAGTAATAATAAGTTCATATATATGGAAGGCTGTGCACACACACACACACACACACACACACACACACACACACACACACACACACACACACACACACACACACACACACATATATATATATATATATATATATATATATATACGTATGCATACAGGGTTTCCCACGTAACATTAGCCAAACCTTAAAAATATGCATAATCCACCCACTTGGGATGAACAAAGATGATGTTCTTTGTCGCCGCTTGGCGATACTCAGTGAATTTTTTTTTTTGGATTCTGCCTAATTACATATTTAGTCCTAATTGCTTACTCAGCTTCTCAAATATTATAATCAGACGAAAAGTGGCAATTAGACAACGTAGCGCTAGATGAAAAACTCGCGATACAGCTTTGTGTTACTCAATACGTGCTACATAAAAGCGTTTTTTCGAGCGCGAAAGAAGCCCGCAAGAATACGCAAAGTGCTCCCAGCGGTCAGTCGTGCGGCATTTTCGCTTGTATTTGCGGGCTTCTTTCACGCTCGGAAAACGCTTGTATGTAGTACGTATTGAGCAACAGAAAGCTGTATCGGGAGTCTTTTCATGTTGCTCGGCAATTTTTTCATTGACGCTTTTCATCTAAATATTTTAGAAGTTCGTTAATTGATTAACACTAATTATGTAATCAGGCGGAATGCACGAAAATCATCCACGTATCTCCAAGCGACGGTAAACCACATTACCTTGGTTATTTCTAGCTTTGAGGCATTTACACATTGTTCAAGTTTGGCTAGAGTTACGTGGGACACACTGTATATATTCAGGCGGGGTTAACCTGGCAGACATGGCCGGAAATTACTCCAACTGATCGTCTCTTTCTCCGCCAAATACGTCACCACTTGTCCATCAGTCCAGCCTCTCGGAGAAATGTGAGAAGAATGCGTAACACTTCCACTGCAATTATTTTGACGGTGGTGCGGTGAACAGGCGAGCGCGGTTGCACTTGTCGGGGCTGCAGCAGGCGCCCGAAAAAGGAAGCTATCGAATGGAGCTGTGCACAGATGTGCTGCAAGTGTATAGCCTCAACTACAGATGCACGACGTGCCATCATGCTATAAGTTGAACACACTTTTCATTCTTTGTCGTTTAATCCGTGCCTTGCTTCCTCCTCGCTCTGCTAGACGGCGTAAGTTAAATGCGCAGCCACTTTGGTTGCACTCTTGTCTCAGCGTAAGAACTGTTTTGGCTACGAAATTGTGTACGAAGAGCGCTGCTTAGTGAATTCCACCCCTGGAGTCTTGCGTAACAAAACCACACGACCTCATTAATAGACACGAAGAAGTTGGGGACTCTAAAATATTTTTGACCCCCTGGGGTTCTTTAACACGTACCTAAATCCAAGTAATCGTGTCTTTTTGAATTTCGCGCCCATAGATATTCGGTTCCCACGGTGTGGATCCTGAATCCATCCGACCTGAAGTTCAACGGCAAAACGCCATAATCACTTTGCTACCACAGCAGAGCTTCTCCAGATAATTGATTTGAAGGGGAAATATTTTTGATATCTTGATACGATAACCAAAAAAGGAAGGACTGCTTGTACGAAGCATTGTTAACGATCGATTTGCTGACTGATTCATCGGTCCATTGATATTACTTGGTGGGGCTAGGGCCGTAAACGACCTCAATTAAAGAAATGCTATATTAGGGATACTGCGGAGAAACTTTGAATTTTGAGCACACATTAGTAAACGAGAATGATTGTCGCCCTTGAGGTATGGCATTTCACTAAGATTGAAGCAAGCCCTTTGTCATTTAGACTTGCCTCACCAGGCGTCGTAAAGCTCAGAACAAAAGTTGAAACAAAACTTCATCACGAATTTCGCTTTATGCTCGACAGACGAAAAATTGCGAGAACCTGTTTTCATCACCCTTCGCGAGGATCCTCATTAACAAAGACTTTACTGAGGCCGAAGTTTGCAACAAGATGCTTTCATGTCGCAAACGCTTTTATTTGTAGTTGGTTATCACTGTTCCTTTTTATAGTGTAGAAAGGAGTAAACCTGGAGTAAATCGGAAGTGCGAGTATTCCAGTACACGCTTTTTACACAGGCCGTGTATAACCTATTTGAGATCGCTGCAAAGAAGCAGCAATATTTAAGAGTCACAGCCGCAATCACAAACAGCCATGTCACACACGCACGAGCACAAAAAGAATGGGATAAAAGTACGTTACGTTTATAACTGACAAAGCGGAGTAATGTTTTAGCGAAAATTTCGGGATTTACTCGCGATTTATCATCGACCAGTTAAATAATTGCGCAAACATTGTAACCTACACATACGAAATTCAAGGGTTGATCGATGCCACACGCTGTTTACCGGGCTGCACTGCAGGCGATTTCAACCTCAGCAATGCCTCCGGAAGCTTCGCCGAGGAAGGCGAAAGTGCTTTTCGGCACCCGCGAACACGAAGCGATGCTTCGTCTTCGCCACCTTGGTCAGTGCTTTCCGAGGGGCGCTTCCCGGAGGAGAAAAGCTCCTCTTCGGAGCAATGCTCAGCTCCTGGAGGTCCCAGTCCGTCGGCGCTAAGAATGGGGTCTTCGAGCACCGTGCTGAATACGGCGCCGTATTCTTGATCGATCCAGCGCTGGCTGTTCGACGGCGATGTAGCCATGCGTAGCCGAGACGGCTTGCCGTTTTGAAGCCATCGCTTGAACTCGGTGCGAAACCAGCGCTGAATCACCGCGGCCGCCGCACCTTCCCGCAACAACTGGTCGGCAGCTTTTCCTGCGGTCGATCGAAGTATATGAGTGCCAATATTCAGGAAACGTATCCTCCCTACAACAAAGGTCGAACTACACTCTTGATCTCAATCCTCACTGGAGCCCCAAAGTAAGCGGAACATTGTTGCGAATATGTACCGTTCATTTAGGAGATCCTATGTGGGAGAATTCCATTACGACGATGTTCCACACAGGTATGATATACAGTCTAACGCCTTCACAACGAAGCGCTCGATACCTCCGAAATCGTTCGTTATATAGGTCACATCATTGTAAAGATCAGGCACCGCACCGCTCCCGACAGAGCTGGGCGAAATCGTCCAGTCAAATAAAACCTTTCAATGACACGAATCGAAAAGTCGCTTAGGGACAGAAGTCGCCGAGTTTCTTCGCGCACTTGCTACGACGGAAGTAGCGAGTGCGGCCGACCTCAGGTCACGTGACATTCACGAACGCTCCGCGGCGAAACCCGTGATCGATGCAAGCACAGCTGCTGAGCGTCCGGGGACGCTACTGCCACCACTGTTGTCAAAAATTTTAAAACTTTGTTCATCTTTGCGATCTTTATCACTGCTGCTTTCGTCGAATTGCTTCGCCTCTTTCCAGTGCTTGTGGCTTTCGACGATATCGGGGGTCACGTGACTCACGTCGACATCCACCTCGACGTGTACTCGTGAGCGGTCACAGCCGCTGCTTTGTCGTAAAAGGCGGCTTGTGACGACTGAAAGCTGAGCTAGTTGGTAAGGATTCATTATGCAAAATAGAAGTGAGGCGTGCAGACAGTACACAAGAGGAGAGAAGTGGACAACACGAACGCAGTGTTGCGGCGTTCGTGTTGTCCCCTTCTCTACTCTTGTGTCCTGTCTGCACGCCTCACTTCTATTTTGCGGCTTGTGAGTTGAGTTGGGGGATTTCTGCAGCTGAGCTGCAGGACTAGAGCACTCGCTGTGATCGGCACGCTCTTCAAGCACACCGCTTGTTGATCGCAGCTCAGTCGCAGCGGCGGAGGGCAGTGGCGGTGCCTCTAGGAGAATTAGTTGTAAAGCAACAAATTATCCATGGGGAGACGCCTCAACTGCTTCGTTGTACATATTTCTTTTTAGTAGTCTTCGCTGTATAGGCATTCACAATTAGTACATAAAGAAGACAGGCATGCAGCCGGGACACAGAATTCTTCGCTTCGCAGGTAATTTTGTCGTAGTGGCATCATTCTGGAGGCGTTCGAAAGCAATGAGTCTAACATTTTTGCAATTATGCAATTTTTGTTCACCTAAAGGAACCAATGTGGAAAGCCATTAAGAACGCAACATAGTAGCAGAGAAAAGCTCCACCCAAAAGCCGACGCTGAGGTATATTTATTCCACAGAAATTCCAGTTAGTGAAACATAGTTCCCTAAGCGTTCTACTTAGTTGGTCTGGAGCTATATGGAACGACGATCAGTTCTTTATATACTGCGTGAAGCTTATGTGAATTGATATTAAATGATATACCGCGACAAAGGCAACAACCTCAACAGAAGGGAGAGGCGGCGTTCACGATCCTTAGTTCTACTTATTTTCCACTTAATAAATATAAAATTTTTGCTGATGTGTTCCATTTACTTAGCGGAAGGTATGTGCCACGAGATTAGGAATGCGCGGATGCCAGAGGCTGGAACAAGGGCCTGAAGGCAACAGCCCCAGGCTATCCTTGCCTTTATCATTGTTTATCTCTTCAAGTTTTCATATTTCTGCAAACGTCCCATTGGTTTAGACATGGTAATTGAATGCCAGATTCTAAATTGACCAGCCGAGCAACGATCGTCTAGTTGCTGTGCTGATAGCCACCACAAATAATGGTCTCCTATGTGGAAGCCGATCTGAATAAAGCTCACACGTCAAGATAAATGTTGCGTGAGTGGATTACAATAAGCCAAGTGTATCAAAGTGGGTGCACGGGTGCCTCTCTTGGCGTTGCCGACTCTGCCCCCACCCCCTTCCTCTAGTCGAGGCGGCGCTTAAGAGACTGTAGTGAGCAAACATTTTTTTCTGCTGTCCCGTGTTGCCCGACCGCTTCCTCATCACGTGGTAGCCGTGGCGAGAGGAAGAGTTTATTCGGAAGCCTGGGTGGTGAGAACGTACTCTGGGAATCAGTGGCCGGCAAGCTAAATTCCCAAAACTGGAGTCTTCGGCCAGCGGCCGTGCCTCGGCAATAGGCCGACACGCGGTACAAGTCTGCCGTCGTTTTCGGCAACGCGGAACCGCAAGCCTGGCAAATCTACCAATCGCACTTTTGACTCGCACTCCGTAGAGAAGCCCACTTGTTCTAGTTTGCCCTCGGACTCTCCGTCGGGCAATCATTGTTATCGCGCTTAATCCTTCCATTTGCGGCACCGCCACATGTTATTTTTGTTTACTTTTGTACTAGTGTGTTTCTTTTGTTCATTGACACACACACACACACACACACACACATATATATATATATATATATATATAAGAGTTTCTCCACTTGCCTTTTTAACAATCATAAATCTCCTAGTGGTGGCGCGGTTTGTTCCATTTTTCGGGGAAGATGTTCCTATGTTGTTTGTTACCATCTCCTGATCAGCGAAGCTTTTCACGTTTGCGTTTCTTTTGTCCAGGCTATTTTGCCGTGTATGCTTTTTTATTTATGCGCTCAGATGTTTTTCTCGTCGCGTCTCGTCTGATGCGTCAACGTCCGCGGTTGATCAGCCTGTGGACGAATCATCGGTCAGCAGTCGAACCACGCTTTAAACGCACGCGGAAGGGTTCGTCTGCCGCCCCAGCTTCTCCGTTACGGATAGTGCCCCATTTAGAAACCAAGAATCCTTCATAATTGGCATTACAGCAGACGAACCGCAGCGCTCACCTCTCGGGCAGATGTGGCCGCCTTCAGGCCGATAACCGAAGAACTTTCCACGAGCCATACTTAAGATGCTAAAGATGGGTTTCCAGCCGGCAGCTGTGGCAGGGACGGTGTTCCCTGGCGATGTGTCGTCATCGCTTGGGTTCGTCTCGGCGCAGCCTCCACAACATAACCTAGACAAAAAACGGTGTTTAGTTGTGGTAGGCAGTGCACGTTAACGCCTGCTTCGCCTCCGCCGCGGGTCGGCCCCGCATTGCACTAACTTCGGGATCGGCTCACCTATGGTGAGCGCTTAACGCCTGCTTCAACTCCAACGCGGATGGGCCGGTATTGCACTACGGTATCGGCCGACGTATGGGGAGTTTTTTGCTTACGACACGAAAATTTCCTTGGAGGGTAGAGGTATGCAGCTTCGCTGTAAAAAAACTGCGAACGGTCTCAAGGCTCGGAGAGGGTAACATCTTCGAAAACGATGACGCGCTGCTGTATACGAGTGACGCCATCAGTAATAGCGTCCCCAAGAAAGAAAGCGTAGTCCGGAGTCAACCAGATCCAGCAACGGAGAAGACTGATAGCTCATAATTTTACGTGAAAAACGTTTACAAGACGATAGCAAAAGCAATCGTCCCTAAAAACAAAGCAGGACGAAATAAAATCCTCAATGCAGCTAAGCAATGCAAGGAGCAAGAAGAGCAACACAAGCAACGCAAGCAACGCAAGCTAAGAAGCAAGAAGCAACGAAGCAACTTAGCTTAGCTTGCTTAGCTTAGTTTAGTTTAGCTTAACTTAGCTTGCGCAAGAAGCAACGCAAGCTAAGAAGAGCAAGGTACAGCGACGTTCGTAAGACTAGTCCCCTAGAGGAAGTTATTAAAATAAATAAAATTCTGATTGCGTAGTGCGAAAACAGGATGAAAACTTATCTATAAAGGCGAAGGACGCCAATGTTATAGAAAGCGGCAATGCAAACGTAACACTAGAAGTGTCGAAATGGGTGGAGAAAATTTATATATTGTGTGAGCTACATAATGGGGCCAGGGCAGGCAAACACTCAGACGATAATATCGTTGTATTAACTAAGCGCATACAAATTTCGATAGCTGAGAAAAGATCTTTATAGATAGAGTTCCTATACTTTAGGGAGCTATGGGATATTCTCCAGCATGAGGGCATAGGTGATGACTTCGTGGAGATAATGAGCGAGATATATACAGGGAAAACGGAGCCCAGACTCTATGGCAAGGCTGGAAATGCACAGAGCCATTAAAAGTTTGCCGAGGACTGAAGCAAGGAGGGCGTCTGTCTCCATCTTTGTTCCCGCTTCATGTTAAAGGTCTCTTCCCCTGGCCCCATCACAAATGTTGGTTATACATGGATGGAGGGATGAATGGATGGGTGGATGGATGCTACGAGCGTTCCCTTTGAAACGGGGCAGTGAGTGAGCCACCAAGCTCTTTATCGTATTTTCCCTATTGTCCAACCTTTCTTATTTATTTTTTTTACTGGAAGTTGTAAAACTCCGTGTAAGGAGGGTCTTATCGGATCCATTGAAAAAACTGAATCGTTCAGTTACCACAATACCAGAGGCGAGCGCGACTACCAACAGATACACTCTCCCGCTTTGCTTCGATTAGCATTCGCAAGCGGCATTCCATGCCTGCTTACTACTTTACCGAAGCCGAGGTGCCACGTCCCGTTCATGTGATGAGCCCCACCCCATTTTTCTGCCTTGCCTTGCCTTGCCTTGCCTTGCCTTGCCTGCCTGCCTGTCTGTCTGTCTGTCTGTCTGTCTGTCTGTCTGTCTGTCTGTCTGTCTGTCTGTCTGTCTGTCTGTCTGTCTGTCTGTCTGTCTGTCTGTCTGTCTGTCTGTCTGTCTGTCTGTCTGTCTGTCTATCTATCTATCTATCTATGAATCATGATGGTCTGATGGCTAGCAGACAAGCGGCATGAAGAACATCTACCTTGAGACGGCGAAGCACACAATCGACGCCATCAGCACTCGCGCCTTTTCACTGCCAATGATTGCCGTCCACTCCACGCGTTGCAGAGCTGCCCAGGCGGCTCGGAGACGACGTTGCAAGTCAGTGGGGACCAGTGTGTCCCTCACGTGCTCGCACAGGGATTGCGCACTTGACCACATGCGCGCTGCGACAGAGTGAATCGGGAGAAAAAAAAATAAATAACCGGGTGCCCGTAAGTCTCTTCCGATATCGGAATGTTTACATGTAGTTCAGTTGCATCGTGTATGTTAATGCAAATAGCACCACGAACTCCACTGTTTTCATCTTATTAACTATAGTTCTAGCTAAAACGTACACCGAAAATAAATTCAATTTTTTTTTGTTAGAATGTCCTGTCTGACTTGGCGCCTCGCGTTATATACGGGTTCATGACACGGATGTAACGCGTTTTTTATTCTCTTTGGCGTTGCAAAGTGCAGTGATCTAAAGTGCTAGCCATCATTGCGATCACCAACATTTACGGAGCCGTGTTCCAACGCCCATAATTGAACATGGCTGTGCCATCTTCGTCAGCTGTGACAAAGCAGTGACGTGAGCAGTAACAAAGACGTGAGCAGTGACAACGAGTGTGTCGTGCTTGCACTTGTCCTTTCCCGTCATTTTCTTATGGCAGTTCGTAGTAACGATGAACAATGCCTCTTGTAGGCTTTCGCTTTTGTGAGTCATTTCCTCTTACGGCATCACTACGCGTTATAATTGCATGTTCAGATTTTTTTCCTTTTTTGAGTGACCGAATATCCCCATCCCGTCATATTCGTGGGCGGTCTATTGACGTGCAGAGACTGCATTAAGAGTCTTATTACGTTGTATGTGGCTTTAGACTAGAGAAATTTGACGAATCTTATGCGAGGGATAATGCCACACCAAAAAAAGCCTAACAAATTTTGTAGAGCTAAACTGAAATAAAATCTAAAACTCTACAATTTCCTTACCACTTTCTGCCTGAAAGCTAAAGTGGGTAGAACAAGAAGCTTAGCTTTGATTTAGCAGACTGCTGGTGAGCTCGTCTTTCATATCGGCGAAAACGTGTTTCTTTTATAATTGCTAATCAATGCTTAAAATGTATACTGAGCCGTTACTTTAATAAAAAGCGATGACCCCAGAGTAAATTTAGGGCTTTATTTGCAAAGAAGTGGTTCCGACTATAGTACGCTGTCTTGCAAAGCAATATGAGAAAGCTCAATACAAGCAGAATGTTGTCGGTGGTGTGATTGCAGCCGCCTTGCTGGCGTCCTGCCACTGAATACGTAGCTGGCCCTTCGGCACCGTGCAAGACGAATACTGTTAACTATTAACGGCTTCTCTCTGGCATCGTGTTTACAACTGCGGTTAAGGTTTGCACGCAGACGTTTGTTAGATCCTGCGCAACCGCTCTATTGCATGCTGAAAGGGTTGTTTGATGTGGTACACTCCGCCGGGCTACTGCAGCTTAAGTTTTAAGTTTCCTTGAGTAAATAACCCTGGAAGGAGGATACTTGTTGCTTGGAATAGTTCGGTGCACCGACGACAAAGCTAAGATTAAACTCCGAGGAGTGGCCTTTTCCTATGAGCATACACACTGTTTTCGTTTTTGTTTGTTTTTAATACCAGTGCTAGAAATGCTCTATTCAAATTTGACTCCACAAATCCCGAAAACCATTTCACAAAGAAAATTCAAGCAACTTGTTCGCATTTATTTCTGGCCATGGAGAGTGTATTGCTACGAAGAGAATATCGAAATGACAAATGATTAAAATTAATTAGTGTGATAATTCTTTAATTAGTAATTGTTTAGCAGAGCTAGCCGTAACCGAAAACCCGCAGCAGAGTACCAAAAAGCTAGTATAGGCTCTACATTGAATTTCCAGTGCTTAAATTAGAGGTTGTAAGTATAGATATCAACTATCAAAAATGATACCTTAGGATTTCTGGGGTTAGAGGGACACACAACCACTCAGAATATGAATCGAGATGGCCCAGCTGAAGGAAAGCTAGCGTTTTGTATTGATTGAAACTAGCACTGTATTCCCCATTAAATAAGGATGTATATATTTAATTGTTCGTGAGTCGCGGAAAATAACTTGTGGCGCCACCACGTGCCGAAAGCATCACAGCGATTGGGATGGCCTATCACGTGACCTTCTAAGCGCCCGCAGCTCCTGGGTCCTTTTCTTAAATGCAATACCGTTTTTTCTGTGATACGTTTCTGTTTTGTATTTTCCGTTTTTTTCTACTGTTTCTGTTTTTCAGCAGTTTACAATATGCACCTAAACCTTCGATTGTTATAAGTACACAAAAATGCCACAATGGCCTCTAAGATAAAGCGGCGCACGCTGTGTGACAATCTTGGAGGCCATAATTGCGCTGTGAGTGCTTGCGCCGATAGCCACTAGAGGGCACCACATTGCCGCTAGCACTAGAGTCATTTTTTTTTCCAGTGACTCTAGCTAGCACTAGTATTTGCAGCAGTCTCGGGAGTAGCAACTCATTGCGGCAGGCTTTTATTTTCGACAGTGGCTTACAAGGTCAAAATGCGGATGGTTAATGATAGTCGCACTGACTCCTGCGAGAGCTGCCCATCGTTCGGCTTTCCGAATTTGCGAGGCGGGAATTTGGCCTCACTATAACATTCCAGTGTTGCTGGCGTTTGCACTCGAAATTTTAGATTACTAGGATCGAAAAATTCTGCTTACAGTGTTTCCTTGCGCTTTTGAACGTGACTGCTGCAAATAAACAAGCTTCCGAAGACGAGCTTTTCTCCTGCGCAACAAGAAAATTGTTCCTTAAAAATCGGTTGTTACTCCCTTTAACGCAACACTGCGCTGCTGCTCCGCTCCATAAGACGAATAAAGGTGAAATAAAATCTAAAAATTTATTAATAATGAGTAGTTTGTAGCAATCATTAAGCGATGAAGGAAATCAAAATATTATACAGAGAGATGTTTTCAAGAACGCTGTTGTGACGCAGCGCTTTGATCACAATTCATGAAGCGCTATTAAGCACTAAGTAGTACTCGACAGCGTCAAGAAGACAATCTTTGCCGCGTGCTGACAATAGACAATATAGGTGGTCCGCGCACGGTAAGCGTTTTCCGCTTTATAACTTATTTCTTTGGTATTTTGACCCAAAGTTGCATTTCCAGTATTTATAACTTATAAATGTTTGGTAAGTGAAATAATTTTTTTTTAATGTACAAAAAAAGCCATATCCCAACGTTTTCTCTCCCTTCTGATTTAGAACCTATAACCGATCGTATAGTGGTTGTTCTATTCGAAGGGCTGCAGGCTAGTAAACGCTTACCTGCAACGACATAAATCTTCTCCAAAGATCCCACTCGAAGACCACCGGCACATTCCTCGTGGACTTGAGTGGCTGAGCCGGATTCACCAACGCTGGTGCCCTGCGTGGAATTTTAGTGAACATCTGCAGCCGGGCACGCTAGACATGCGAGTCGTCGCTCCCACGCTTTGTCCCAAGAAGGCTCGCGTTCTCCTCCCACTGAACAGCGTTCGCGATTTCAAACTGTCGACTTGCCTGGACGGCGGTGTCCTTTGTGTCCTTCCCCTCCTTGTCCTCGATAGCAGAGACCGCTGAAGTGCGGAGGGCTGCGACCTTGCCGGCAACGTCGATCTGCGGGAGCATACCGGGCCGCACCCTGTCCACCGCGTACCATCCGACGCCAAAAATGCAGAAGCCGACGAGGATGCGGAGCGCCATTCCGGCAAATAGAACTCAACGGCCTTGCCTGCTGGTGCTCGCTCCGTGACGCCGAGATGTTCTTCACGTGCCGCGTGGCACGGGCTTGTTTGATGATGATGATGATGAAGGCTCATTCAATGGCACAAACCCACTATGGGGATAGGCCACGAATCGGGTGGTAATATGATTGAATAAATAAAAGAATTTGGTTAATAAATAACTAACACAATAAAGTAAAATAAATGTATAATCCAAGATGAAAAATAAACTATGAATACATGAGTAAAACTAGTGATCAATACTATAGTAAACCTTGCCTTGATCGGAATAGTCAAAAAAAGAATAATTTGCATGCTTGTATGCTTGCTCCTTGTGTCATGGCGCCTGCCCGCTACACAGCGAGGAAAATTACACCCTCGTGGGCGGATTGGATTTCGAAACAACATTTTACAGCGAAGCTGTTAGCTTCTAGTTGGTGGGAATTTTTCGTGTCGGCGTCCATTAGCAAAAATGTGAGAAGGTCCTGGTGGCAGGGCTGGGCCAGAAGGAGTGACTCGTATGCCGTTAAGGCAGAGGCTTCAAGCACTCAGCAAAGTGAAGCGAACAGCGCACAGATTCTTTAGAATCACGCATAAAACAGACAGAAAAGCACACGTTTCAATAAAGAACAAGCACGAAACAAGCATCCGAACCACACAATTGATGAAAAGCGCTCCCGATAACAATGGGAAGGACGTAGCTCTCCTCGCATACGTTCCTCGGTAATGATTATTGTTGCGCAAGATGTCGTGGCGACGGCAGCTTGCGAGTTGGGGACAAATAAAAGAACCAGCCTGGCAACTGATTTCAATGGTCTTGCAGCACCGCCATGGGCGGCGGCACACGGTCGAAATTATCATTACTCCCATTACTATCATTGCTCTAAATTACGATTGGTGCCATTATTATAAAGCGATAAAGCTTTGCATACCTCCCCCCCCCCCCCCCCTTCCCTCAGCAATTCTAGTGATGGTTATCAATAGTTTCGCCGGACATCGAGTTTCGCAGTGCCGGGACGGCGAGTGAATGTTTTGGCACCCTTTCGTTCCTCGTAATTTTTTAAAAGCAGGTGCATTCGCTAACAGAACAACCCTAGTGCAGCCTTTCATTAATTTCAGGGTGCTAAACGGTTGTTTGCTGCGAAAGGTAGATCTTCCAGAAGTTAAGGGTGTTCGGGCACTTCAACATTTAAAGCAAAAATAAAGAAAAATAAGGAAAAAAGACGTCAGTGTCTATTTCCGAGTAGTTTAAGCGAAGTCAGTGTTCGAGCACGTCATACGGTAGCCATAGTCTATGGATGTCAATCTGCTACTTCCCGTACATGGCGTCCCTAGTGGTTTAAATGAGAAGGCATTGCCTTTTCTTTTATTTTCTTCCTTGCTTTTCGATTTTCTCAACCGGCTTCATTTAAGTTGTTTGAGCTCGGTGTCATTTTACGGTCCTTTATTTGTAATCGTAGTCCGCGAATCATAGCGCGTCAGGTAATCATAGTTCTTCAGGGGCATGTCTTTTGTGATGTAGCCTCGGAGCCTTCGCGACATCATGCGCAGCAAGCCTCGGGCTCTGTTATCCATTGTTGGTTCGAACAAACATTCATTTGTACTTGTAGAACAACGTTCTACTTATAAGAACACAGCACATATTGCGGAGGTGACGCGTCCCAGCCGTAAAGTTGAAAACCACAACTACTCGGTCCTTTTCTCTCTTCCCTGCCTTCCATATATTAATGCTGGTTTCAATTAAATTGGTCATCCGCGATATTTGCTTACAAATAAACTGAATGCCCGAAAAGCGGGGCGTGAGGCCATCAGAGCAGCTAAAAGCGCTACTGCACTTTTAAAGGGCTGTGATGTTCGCTGTGGTAGTGTCGGCCCAGTGTCCCAGCTAAGGTTAGCCAAACTGTTCAATGAAAAAATATTGAAAAAAAAAGACGCGATGTAATTATAACACTTACCGTGTTAAGTCGACAGATGTCTGACAACCGAAAAAATGCAAATCTTAAACAGGCGCAGTGCGCAGTGTTTTTGAAATGTTTTCTTTTTCTTTGAAGAGCTTGGCTAACGTGGCTGGGACAATCTATAGACGTAGAGATCAAGACCCCTCTGCTAACACTGCGTGATCGCCATGGCGAAAGGCCAAGATATTTTTATCGTGAAAGTGCAGTTTATGTGAGAAGTGTGGACGATGCGCAGGAACTTCTGCCGGACTGGATTCCTTTGTTGGACGCACGGGTGTGTTTCGCCGAGTTTTTAGCGCGTAGTGATGTTCGCGCTGTAGAATATTTCCGGTTTTGTTTCGTACATAATCAATAATAATAATAGTGTTCGAGCAGTAACACTTCTGAGTGGCCATCTGTAGGTTCGCAGTTACAATCTAGGCTGCCTGGCTGTTGTTTTCTTTGCTTTATATATTTATGAACGCCTAGGAAAAGACTTCGCAATTACCACGGCAGACGTCCTAAATACTAGTGTAGTGATATAATAATATCGCTGGAAAAATGAAACGTGGTGTGAATTAAAAAAAATTATGGGGTTTTACGTGCCTAAACCACTTTCTGGTTATCAGGCACGCCGTAGGGGGGGACTCCGGAAATTTCGACCACCTGGGGTTCTTTAACGTGCACCTAAATCTAAGTACACGGGTGTTTTCGCATTTCGCCCCCATCGAAATGCGGTGGTGTGAATTTCGGAAAAACAGACATTGGGCAAAAGGGTGCAATTAAACAAAAAAAAAGCAAGAAAAAAACGCGCCTTCAAATGGGTGTATTAGTTCGCTTAAATACCTTATTCTAAAGTTGTAAAAGAGTGAGTCACTTACAGAAAAATGCACCATTAAGGGTACAATTTTGTTTAGCGGGTGGGGGGGACTGGGGAAGAAGCCGGCCATTAATCGCATAGGGGGAGGTAAAACTTGTGAGAAATATGTATATATCAGGGTGAACTTGACATCGCAAAATAAATAAAGTAGGTAAGATAATTTTAAATACACTCTTCTTTTTTTCTTCAGAGGAACGCGGGTGCTTTATGAAAGGATAGAAAATTTGAAGGCAATATACTCTATAGTAAATATTAACTTGCAATTTTGTGAAATATGAAATAATACAGTAATAAGTTAACCAGGTATTCTCCTTTGTCACAAAGGAATTCGCAGACTGTCATGCATACTTTCTTGTGGCTAAAACCAAATGTAGACAACCCAAAGCAGAGAATACTTTCAGTGTTTACAGCAGCGCTTAATTTTTGGAATGCAATTTAGAGCTGAGGGCTTATGCGGAGGCCTGACTTTGCCATCGTCAGCCGGCGACAGCTTGCCATAGCATAAACCCGCTGCCAGGGTTGCTTGTTGGTCAGTAAATGGAATAGTACAACCCAATGCCATAGAGTGGTCAATAATCGCTCTGTAGTAGGGAGAAAAAAGAAAAAAAAGAATATTTGTGTGCCTTTACGCTTACCTATTACCTGGAATAAAAATACGCGTACGCATTACTGGAAACATTGCTCCGCAGACCTTTGCCAGTCACCGTGTTTAAGTGTTTGTGGCGTCGTTCCTTAATCATGCTTGCCGTTACACTTGCCTCGAAGAATATTTCAGATAATATGTATAAATACGTGAGGCGTTGTTTCGCGTAACACTGGCTGCTTCACTAAAACGCCGTCACAGATTTGATGATGATAAAAAAAATATTTCATTACATGGGACTCCATTCCACGCGTATTGCACTTTCAAGTGGAACACTGCTCTATTTAAATAGGTGTTATACACCTGCTTAATAAACAGTTTCCACTGACAGCCCTTATCTAAGTGGCAGGAGATTTAGGGTGCATACTCGGTCCACTTGGTCCCAGCTATAATTGGAGTACTTTTGCAAATATTTTCCATTTACCTCAATGAAAGGGCTTTCCACATAAAACCACAATATATATGGATTGGTGTGTAAATTATTGAACGTTTCCTTTCTTCTTTAAATTTACGCGACAATATATATTCAAAACTGCATTCATGCGTTAGCCAATGCTATCGAGAAAAAAACGTTTCAAATACCTGTCTCTTTTATCCGAAACGTCTGTGCCGCGCCGTTCTTCAATATTTTGTTAGCGACATATTTTTTGCTTTTCCGGTGAGCAACGACCTACGCTCGATGCACCCTTTGGGCCAAGTTTGTTCACTTTTTTTTTGTCTCCACGCTTGGCTGCTTTTCATTCCGAGTTTTCTGTTACTGCATTCTTCCATTTTATTGTTGCCTATCGTTGACGTCTTGCGGCTTCATCTGCTTGTCTATCCGAGCACCTACGCAGGGGCACATACTCATTCTACAGGATTGGCCATGCATTTTCACGTGTCTGGAGTCACATGCCTTGTAGCACATATCCAGTGACGCTAGTTTTATGTTCTTACGCATATCCAGAGGCACATGGCCTGTTGCACGTACCCAATGGTCGATATCGTCTACTGCGATGTTGTCTATGTCATTATGTATTCAGTGGCGCAAAGAAAGTGTCATATACTCGGTGGCCCAAGTTGCAATGAAAGATGTTGGGTACGGATGGACGTAATATGAAGTGCATAGAGTCCCTAATGAATGCTAATCGGATGAGAAAAAAAGAAAAGGCAAGTTCGCGCTTAGGCAAGTGTTTGAAAGCAATTGAATTAGCTATAGCGTTCTGCGCGAGTCCCTCAGACGGCGTTCTGACACTACTGAGGCGACGTGGAGTAGAGCAGCACGAGACACAAGAGCCGCGTTTTCATGAATGCGACAGAATGCGACGGTAGCGCGACACATTTCCTAGCACATCACGAGTAACGCGATGCGCAAGCATTAGGATGTAGCGCATCACCCCTGGTGCGATGGTGGCGGCGCATGGCGGCGCACACAGAAGGCAAAGCAGTACTACCGGCGTCGCCACCACGGGGTCGCATTTCTCACAGATCTTGCTCTCCCACAGCTCGGCGAGAGCAGCAGGTCCGCAACAATTTCCCTTCCCACAATTCCCAACGCAATGCTGCGACGGAACAGGAACAACGCCACGGTAGAAATCGGGCGTCTCGCAATGACGTCAACACTGGCGCAGTGACGAACGCCGTCAGCGACACTACCCCGGGGCCGCACTTCGATTGTGCACGGGCTGAGACAAACGGAAAAAAAGTCTTCGGGGCTTGTAAGCATCCAGTGAAGGTATTAGGAAGATTTAGCTTGACGCTAACTATTCGTACCCCTCAGAGCAGCGTTTGCACCATGGTTTGGTTACGTACACAGTTGCTCGATATAGGCAGTCTAACGAGGGTGCGCACAACGCTCACGGAAGTAGCGGATGCCGGAATGCTGCCTGGCCCCGACCTAGGCGATTAAACTGATCGTTACGCTGCCTCCACTTGGCTTCGTCGCTTTTGCGCGGAAACCGACACTGCTCGTTTCTGGAGACCTAGTGACCACCCTCCCGGGATTAGCGCACGCGCATCGATACTGTAACAGCAGGGCGGGGGTGGTGCCAATCCGACGACGAAGTGAAGGCATTTAGAACGCACGTGTTATACCTGTTATTGCAACTAAAACAGAACGTAGTTCTGTGTATTGGGAATAGTGATCCCCTCCTCCTCACCTGCGAGGAGATTCACACAGAGACAGAAAAATTATAAGGCTGTTATTTCGATAATCGACAGAAAATATTTTTTTTTGTAGAACGAATTTAGTGATTCCAGAGCCAGGTAAAATGTACGCAGTGATCCTGTTGCGAATGATTCTACCTCGCCCAAGTGAAATAAACTTCGCATAAGTTCTAACCTATGGTTGCTAAGTTAAAGGTTGCACGGATTCCGGGCTGTTTGTATCGAGCTTATCGACGGGCCACTTCAGTCTTAGCAGAGACTTAGAAAGTTGAGAATAAGACAGCGATGGCTGCCATTGACAACGAATAGCTGGACGCATTTCCGCGTCATCACCACTTTTGTCTTTGGTTTCTGAGTGTTTGTTTCCTGCGAGGAGCGTGTCGTTGGAGCGAAGATTGCCGCCCGGAGGCCCGAGTTCACTGCTGCTAACATTGGCATCTTCGAGCGGCGTATTGACAATGGCGCCGTGGTCTTCGTCGATCCAGCGCTGGCAGTTTAACGGAGTCTGATCGGTGCTGGACTTGGACTTGGTGTCTCGAAGCCACCGTTTAAATTCGTTGCGCACCCAGCGCTGAATCACGGCCGCAGCGTCGTCTTCCCTGGACGACTGCTCGGCTGATTTCCCTGCAGTGGTTTGAAAAAGAAGAATGCCTGCCCTCACCCACAAAACATATCTTACGTAAAGCAATCATCAGGGATTGCAAATGGGAAGGCTAAGGCTGGAACAGAACGCTGGGGATGGCCAATCTGAATTAAAGTACAAAAAAATGAGGGCAAGATGACAACTTAGAGAGTAATGTTGGTCCAAAAGAAAAGGGTCAACGCAGACTGTATCCTCAGGCTCCAACAGGCGAAAGCCTGCGTTGCGATCCCCTTGTTCGACCAATATTATTATTTAAGCTGCTATCATGCCCTAATTTTCTTGCCATAATTGAGATTGGTCATCGCTGGAGCGCTGGAATACTCGCCAAGCCGACCGCCACCACAATTTAGGGCTCCAAAAGGAAGGCAAATATAAAAACTCGCCAACCTTATAATATCGTATCGATTCAGAGAGACAAAGTAAATCTCGCACTAAAATTTCGGAGGCAGCTAGCACGAGCGTTTTCCTAGGCGACGAGGAGCGCCTGAGTACACATCCTAGTGAATGGAATGAGCGTTATTAGAAAGCAGACCATTCCCAATCGTGGTGGCAGCGTCGATTGCTTATCGAAGTATAAGAGTCTCCGACATCTGCAAATGTTCAGCTGTGCATGCTGCGATGCCATGACTTGGCATGGTGATCTCGAATGTGCGAGCACAAGCATTCCCATACTTGAGTTTTCAACGGGGCAGAGTTCAGTGCCTAACGCTTCTACGAGCGGTGAAGCGCTGGAGCGTTTCTTGTTAATTGTAACATCGGTACATGGCTATGCAGCACTTGGCGTGATCAGTCATGAACTTAAAGCGGCGCCAACTGCCAAGTGCAAGGCACCCGTAGTGCACGTGGCAGAGCGCTTACCTACTGGGTAGATGTAGCTGTCTTGGTGCCGATAACCGTGGATGTTCAGACGAGCCATCTCGGAGATGCTGAAGTTTGATTTCCAATCGACAGCCATGGCATGTGCCGGCATCGCTGGCGATGTCTCTACCTCGCTTGTATTCTTGCCACCACTTCCACAACTGCATCTATAGAAGATAATGTTTTATTGCGGCCCAGTGAGCCCAGTGTAAGCCCAGTGAGTCGCAGAAGAATACTTCAACGCGACAACAGCTGTACTCGCCCGCTAGGATCACTGTACACTCTGGGAGATGACAGTTAATTTAAGCTGAGATCGCGCACTTCATCGAGGAGCGCACGAACTCTCGCAAAATTAGGAGTTTGTCACTTATTCGTAAGATTTCGCCTCTAGGCACGACTAGGACAAGATCTGCCAAATAGACGCAGATCTGCATCTTGTCTGTCCAAAAATGAATATACGAACTCCTGAGGCTGTCGTTTGACGGAGTGTGGTTCTGCTAATTATAGGGCTTAATTGCTTTTTCAGCCATTTTAACAGCTTATCATTTAGGTCCTTCTTATCGTCGTAAGGCCAGAAGAGCGCGCTCAAGGGACCACCAGAGAGTCCGTCGCCGTCACTGGAACTAGGCACACGAAGGACATTTGGGTCCAAACTAGCAAATGAGTAAACGCTGGTCGACAAACGCCGCAGAAGGTCGGCGGATATGACGTTTGCGGGTGGAGATCGAGGTCGCATGTTCGACCCCGGCCGCGGTGGTTACCTTTAAAATGGGGCGAATTGCGAAATTGCTCGTGTGCTCATGTTTAAGTTTACCTTAAGGAACCCCAAGTGTTCAAAATAAATCCTAAATCCACCTCTATGGCGTGCCTCCTAATCTTATCTTGGTTCTGTCATGTAAAAAACCCCGGGAGGTTAAGGGATGGATAGTCTTGAGATGTATCAGGTAATGGACCAGTTTACGACCAATTTCACGTGGCCACCACTGCCGCAAAGCGTGCCTAAGGTTGTCCATAGTGAGCTTAAGGGCGACTGAGGTAAAAAGCACGCTGTATTTTGCCATGACAAACCAGCTTAACCATCGAGATAAAAAGCCAAGGAGAAGAGAATTAAAAATTCTACACTAGGAACGTTGTTCAGCAGACCTACCGCTCAATTTCCCCCAAAATATAGATTGAAAAATGCTCGCTGCCATTGTCCCCGGCATTTGTGCCATCATTGCCTTGAACCCAAGCAGAGGAGAAGCCCGGCAAGGACTACACATCATCATAGCACCAACACGGAATCTGCGCATGCGCTCTGAACGTGGGGAATTCGGTCTGTATGCAGAGAAATTGAAGGTGTTAGCATTCGCGGCAGGCCAATCGCAAGTAGTTCTTCCCAACTAAAAGCCAGGTGAGGTCGCCCCTTGTTGCCGTACGCTTAACCCGGGTGACTAATAGTGTAGAGTATGACGGTGCGATGAAGGTGTATGTATGGGCCATGCCTGGTCATGCTTTTACATTCGAGATACGGGTGGCGAGAATTTGATTTTTTTTTTCGGAAGGAGTGCAGTGAAAAACTACAGCGTCGAGAAACGGATTGAGATTGATCTGCGACCTTCTTTGCACGGATGGCTGCATAATATAGTAACTGACCTACAATGCGGCTCCGGAGAGCGCACAACTGTTGTGCTCAATAAAGCAGTAAATCACGCCAGAAAACATTTGCGAACAAAGTTTTCTCATCTACATTTTCAGAACGCACAGAGCTCTTAACGGAATGAATGAATCGAACAGACTAGGGAGTGAAGGACAATACGAAAGAACTAAGCTCGGAGCAACATGCCGTTATTTACGGTTTATTTACAAAGGCAACTATACTCTGTTCCATACGTAGCAGTCAACGCTGTGAAGGCTAGAGAGACTCCTTGCAGTGTTTTCGCTCGCACTTGGATATAGTTCGATGTTTTTGGCCGCAAATGTGCTCAACATTTTTTTTAAATATAGGCTCACTCGTGAATGAAACGAGTTTTGATCCATAGAAATAAACATACTGTGGCGTACGGCTGCTAATGCCTTGTTTTAGATTCTTTTTATTTTTGTTGCTCATTTCGGGTTTTCTGTTTGTAACCCGTCGCGAGGAGCCTTACGTGCATGCTTGCGCGAGCGAACGCTGTGGCGCGCAGCGAAGCATGGACGGAACGCGCGGAGTGATACCGTTTCTTGACCGAACTTCTTGCGTAGCTTCCACAGCGTTGACTGCCATGTATGGAACGGAATATAGTGCCGCTCGCTATGCGGAGTATGGTGCACTTCATTTACTTTTTCTGTAGATGATTGATCTACTGCACAGGTGAAAATTGTGGCGCATGAAATTGGTCTCCTAACGACACTTTACGGGGGCAGATGTCAAAACAGTGAGATCGAAAATATCGCCAATGGGTACAAAGCGGGCTATAACAGCGGAACCATTTGAAACGCGTAAACATCGACGTGCAGATACCAAAATGTTCCCAACACGATGCAGTCACGCTATACCAATACTAGACGTAAATAATTGCCGCTGGCCTTTATACCGGATACTTTATTATCGACATTTGCAACCTAGTAAACAAAGTGATTCTTGACTTCACGACGGAGGCTCGGGGTCTGAACCTCGGCAATTCGCACAAACTAACACCATCACGCACCTATGGCACCACTGATAATGCGGTCACAAGATGACTTCACAATTTTAAGATCCACGGCGACATCTCCTGCCTTAGACAGTCTATTTACCCTTCCCAACGCGGCACCCAGCGTGGTACAGTCGACCAGCGCATCTCAACATAAATGTGCTAAACTTGTGTAACATGCACGACAGCACGTCAATAAGGATGGTTTCAATACAGCAAACATGCATACTTCATGTGTTATCATTAAAAACACGTGCTGACTACATCAACCCTTGACATTTTCCCAAAGCTATTCAGATACGACATGGCCTTATGACTAAATAAATGTAAATAAATAAACACTTATTTACGCGCATTGTGCAGCCGAATGTGTCCCACCAGAACGACTTCCACATTGCGTGGAATTTGCGAAATGTTTTCACCAAAGATGCTCTTACTTGGTGACAGACACACTTCTCAGATGTGTCAGGGTGGGATTTCCTTCTTGTTATCTTATCCAACCCGTACTCTTGCGTAATAGGGAAGCGTAGAAGAGTGGCCTCGCATTACAGCAGCGGTGGTAGTTCTGATTTGCAAATGACAGCGGCAGGAGCGGTCTAATGCTCAGTGAAGTTGATCAGAAGTTACGTTGGGTTCAATTTCACTCTTCGGAAGCTGTCGAGAAGTCTCCGTTTAAAAAGAGAGGAGCTGTAGTTGGTCAGAGACAAAAAATTATTGTCGCCTGCTATTTCTTTACATCTTGGGGCTGCGTGGAAACAAACATCCCTGTTCTTGAATGGCAGCTGTTGTTGTAGCAAGAAACATTCCTGTTGCATCCCAGGTAGCACACAAAGTCTTGAAAACGTCGTATTAAGGGATTCAACGTCTGAAAAGGATTTTTGACCAAAATCGACGCATCAAAGACGTTCCAAACAAGATAGCTTAAAAACGAGGGGTGAATACGTTTTGATAACGTTGGAAGCCAGACAGCTTAAAAACGAGGGGTGAATACGTTTTGCAAACGACTCAAAACGCCACCGCCACGCCACGGCGCGTCAGCCTCTTTAGCGGCTTCTACAATATTCAACAACCTATCAACGCGATCCAACCTTGCGCAAGGTGGCGATACCGTCGTCAAATCATGTGACCAAGGTGGCCACGTGATTCGTGATGCCGCGCAGCCGGGCGAGCCGGGGCATAGTCGCGTCGTCATGGCGTCGTCACGTCACCGCACTCGCATTGCGCTGTGGTGTGTTTGCGGCTGTTCTGAACGTGCTGCCGCTGCCCTTTGCTATGTAAGTGTTGCAGTGTTTTGCTGTCAAGAAAACGATATTCTGTGATCAGTTTGGGTTGTGCGATATGTTTGTGTGGTTTTAATTTGGAAATCAGTAGTGTTTTCAATTGTTATTTGATCAAGGCGGCCACGTTATTCGTGAAGCCTGGCATAGTTACGTTATCGCACTCGCATGGCACTATGGTCTGTTTGCGACTGTTCTGAATGTGCTGCCGCTGCCCTTTGTCATGTAAGTGTTGCAGTGCTTTGCTGTCAAGAAAACGACATTCTGTGATTAGTTTGGGTTGTGCGATATGTTTGAGCCGGGCATAATAACGTTATCGCACTTGCATTGCGCTGTGGTATGATAGCGGCTGTTCTGAATGTGCTGCCGCTGCCCTTTGTCATGTAAGTGTTGCAGGGTTTTGCCGTCAAGAAAACGACGTTCTGTGATTAGTTTGGGTTGTGCGATCTGTTTGTGTAGATTAATTTGGAAATCAGTAGTGTTTTCAATTGGAGGGCGCGGAGTGGAGGGCACTAATCAGCTCTTCAAGTTCACTGTCATGTTATGTGAGGCGCCTTTTCACTGACGCTGTAATTAAGGCGTTAAGGGCAGTATAAGGACGAAAGTTAGAGGGACGAAATCGTGCCTGTGTGTCCCTAGCGTCGGGGTCGGCCGCTATGCGTGATCCTAACAAGAAAGCATTTTGCAGAATGCAAAGAAAGGCGGCAAAATTTCTGTCTGTGCGCACCTTGCCGATCTCCGCAATAGAGCCATCATCGTGGTATTTTAGTCTCCCGTTTAGCAAGAGTGTTGCAGACAAGGGAACTGGTTCAAACAGGCTTTTTTTTAATGATTCACTACTAGTGCGGTATCCCAAAAGGTGAGGTCAAGTGCTCACCCTATTTTCTTCCCTCGCGCTACAGCGCACTGACAGAATTTTGCGTGCACCATACCGTGCTTTTATCGTTTGCGCTTCAGGTTCTCGATTGTGTTTTCGCCTCCTTTACCCACGTGATGGGTATTTCATGGTATTACCGTGTACCACATGTGTCCATATATTGTCTCCAATATATGAAACGGCCAAATTCGATTTTATTTGACGCCTCAAATGGTAGTAATGTATTGAGTCCCTTGTAGCTTTGTGCTTGTTATCAATTTTACTATTTGGCGAATGGATACAGCATGTACTCTGCATAACTCGCTTGTGCATACTGCATACGTGAGTCGAGTATGCCCTTGGTATAAAATAACTTGTATGCTTTAGGTAGTACGATTGTTTGCAGTTTGGGAAATGTGTCGGAATGTACGCTGTGCGCCCTTCGCGCTTTACGGCGACCTGCCGAGTTCGTGCGGGTGCCATGTGTGCGCATGGAGTTCGCGAAGCGCTCTCGCAGTTTATATATATATATATATATATATATATATATATATACATGTGTTCTGTTCGCGCGCTTCGCACAACAGGGCATGTCGCAGTTCTTTGTCCTTGTGCAACATATTTTCCTAGCGTACGTCTTTGCATTATTTGATACCGGTTTCACACGGGGCTCTTTTAGCCGCTATCCAGTCCGTTACAAATCGAATTTCTCGGTCGTGATGGCTCCTCTGCGCAAGCTACGAGAGTGAGCCAGTCGCATCGATAATTTCGATCCGGATCGGGCTTGATCGCGATCGAGAGTGGTCGTGTGACACCGGTTTTACACATGGCTCCCACATAGGGAACACTTTAAGTTCAATGCTACTGAGTGAAGAGCAAGTGCATATATATGCCAGTGGTGGTATGTGGGCAAGTCTTTCTGGTGAAGCCAATACTTGTGCATTCAAAACATTTCAATTACCAGCGTAGTGCATCAATGTGTCTACTTCGACAAAATAGAGCACCAGTGCAGATATTTGAACATACCTGTCCAGGGCAGCAAGTGTGTCTAGATTGAAACCACTACCAGCATGTGCGGCAGTTCTATTTCCAGCAGCGGGACTGCACAATAATCAGTAGGGTGCTCTCAAGCTGTTTATCTATGAAGCTCTGCCTGGACTGTGTGCCAAATATTTTTGGACGTGAAAGTGGAGGTGAATTGGTAAACATCAGTGGAACTGTGCCTGGACTTTGTGGCAAATGTTTTTGGATGTGAAAGTGTGAGTGAACTGGCAAAGAATTTGCTCTGGGCTACATGTGTTAAACGTTTTTCTCATTCAGAGTGCTTTTTTTTACTTTAGGAGACTGGAGATGTGCGCAAAGTGGGACATGTCAGTGTGCTAATTATTGTATTTGCTGGCTTGCAAATTATTCGTTGCAACTTTGTTTTTGCCAGAGAGGTACAACTTTGCCTCTTGTAAAGGGCTTTTTAGATAAAACACTTACTATTTATTATGACCATTGCTTCCTTTGTTACACAAATGCAGCTTCCAGTGTATTCCAGTTTATGTCCATGTTTATGTAAGTTTCTAATATGAGGCTTGCATATTCATTTCTCACGTTCTGGAGTGGCAAGATGCAGCATTACTGTCTCATCGTTTGCTGTACTACAGTAGTGTTCACTTAATTGTTACACTGAATCCCCCGTTTAAGTATTCTGTACTAATTTCACTTGATTGCTTTTTTGTTGTATGGTTATTTTTTTCTCGCCATTACCTTCTTTGATATATCCTAAAGGCAATATTTCCAATTTCGCATTGTTCCCATTTTTTTTATTTCTGTCACAGGATTGTTTTATGATGGTATGCGGTGGTATTTCTTTTTGTGCTCTTTTCAAGCTTCTAGATGATTGGTAACATTGCTTGGAGGCAGTTACCATCCAATTCATACTCTTGCATTTTTCAGTCTACTTCTTCCATTTGCTCCGATGTCACTTCTGCATAACTCTAGTCCATCTAATAGCACGCGCACTTTACTATGATAAATTAGACACTTTAGTACACTCCAGGTTTTTCTGTTCATTTTTGTATGTGTACTTGGAATTTTATGTGCTAGTGAATGTTCACTTTCGAGTTCATTACGAATCCTTTCTGCGACTTTTGTCATTGTTGATGTACTTTTACTTCTATTTGCATTTCTCACACAGTTTGTTCGAACCTTGCATAAGCATTACATTTTAATAAAGTGTTTTTGCTTTGTCACAATGTTCTCATTTCATGAACTCTTGCCACCTGCCACTCTGGCCACCTGCCAAGACGTGGCCATTTGTTCTTTGCAGGATGTCATTCCCATTGTGGTTGTAAGCATCGTAGCTAACTAAAGGCGGTATTAAGGATTTATTATTCCTAACAGGCTCATTTTCGTGCGACTTGGTAGACGATGCGCCGGCCATGCGGGGAACAGTGCTTGGCACTGCGCCATGGCTCTTACAGTCAACACGGACGCTTCTACTCATCTGGGGCGCGATTGGAGATCGTTGTTCGAAACACCCGATCAGTTTCACCTAACGCGATTGGCCTAGGCCGTGCCAACGGGTGCGGCTGACGACATCTGCGCGGCATAGGCCAGTCGCGTGAGGCGAAACTAAACGCGTGTTTTGAACAACGATGTCTCATCGCGCCCGTCACCCGCGAAAATTAGCTTCAGATGATCGTAAACCTTTCAAGACCGCTTCTAGACCAGCTTTTTGATAACGTCCTAAAAACGTTTAGAAATTGGTTACCAATAGTTCTGGCAAAGTGATTACTTGTGTCTTTCCCAATCCTATTTCTAGACCAGCTTTTCGAATACGTCTTGCAGACCTGTTCTAGATCGTCTCAAGAAAGCAATTAAGCCGGACATTAGCAGAGATATCCGACGTTTTCCCGCCGAAGTTCTCTCATTCGTGTATTCTTTAACCCGTTTTTATCGTCTTGGATAAACGCTACGAAAACGTTACGTATCTCTTTTGTGCTACCTGGGATATCTCAGCCTGTGGTTGCCACGACAAAGGACCTTATCTCACGCAAAGGGAGCACTTGGACATCATATTGCAGAACCAATTGCTTATTCTGTTCTCATACGAGAATTATAGTACGCCTATCAGTGGGTTAGATATAGTTGGGACACATGCTTAGTAAACGTGCTGCAGCGGGCAGATAACAGATGCCAAAAGTCAATCCAGATGCTGGATAACTAGACAACCAATTTCTTCTCTAAAGTGCGGCTTAACATCCCGCAATGGCGCAGTGTTTCACGAGGGACGACATAGAGTAGGGCTCGGGGCTAGTTTTGTTCACCTGGGTTTCTTTGACGTGCAGCTAAATCTAATTGTACACGAGTGTTCTTGCGTTTCGCCGCCATAACAATGATGCATTCGCGGTGTGGAAATCGAGCCTACGACCTCGGGCACAGCAGCAGAACGCCCCATACCTTGAGCGAACGCGACGGGTTGTTCCTCCACCATAGAGGTGCTGTTAGTGCTTCGTTATTTTTAGAACGAGCAACATGGCTTTTTGGCGTTAAGCCTCCGTGTACGTGTACATACTGTGCACCTAAATAAAACTACGCCAGCGTTCTTGCATTTCGGCCCCGTCGAAATGCCGCTGCCGCTGTTGGGATCGAACTCTCGTCGTCGGTCTAAGCAGTGTTAACACAATAGCGACAAGGAATATTGATTTATTATTATAAGCTGCGTGGAAGTGTGAAAGCACTGCCGGAACTGTTCGTAAGGAACAGGCACCGTTGCTCTTGAAAACGCCGACGTGAACACTCGTGGTTTTCTTTTTTGTTTGCTCATGCGCGCCTCTACAAAAGCGCTAGCTCCACAATGAGAGCGCCCAACCAACGAGCTGTAGTTACACTCAACATGTACTCGTCAACATAAACTGAACAACACGTCCAAAAGAAGTTTTCATCGCTTATTCGAGAACTCTCCTTGCTCGATTGCTGGGAAGTAGCAGACCGAAGCCAAGCGAAAGATTGCAAACGCTCAAGGAATACTCCAACGCAGCAAAGGGCAGAGAGAAATGGCAGGTTTCTTGAACACCGATTCGTATGAAGATTGCGCGGTAGCTAAACACCTGTGAGCCATCGCGGCACAAAGCTAAATAGAAAAAAATAGTTAAGTACGTCAGGCATCACTGAAGCCGTACTAGTGTATACATGGTATAAACTACAAAGCAAAATATGATACGACAGAAGCGTTCATCCTGTCTATCAGTATTCAGTTTGTATTGTGGATAGAGGGTCATGGCTTCCGAACCAGGCGGCTAGCTGAGGCTCATAGAGACTGGTACCAGGTCATTCTAGCTGATAGGGTGCTGTGGATAAGCCCCCGTACAAAATAGAAGAGCTGTAGTTCTGCACAAGAAACGATATTGTTATCAGATGTTACTAAGGCGAAAACCTTAGATGGCTGATGGGACGAAGAATCCCATGTCCGCTGTTATGTCGTCCGGCGTCAATGCACCAAAATTCACAGGGAGTCGAACACTCAGCCTTTGGTGGGAGTCGAACTTACTACCTGTGTTGTTAAATAAGGCTAATTTAATTAAGTCCCACGACTTTCGGTGAGTGTCGAACCCACGACCTCCGGTTCCTTTTAGGGCGAATTAGGCTATCAATTTCTTCATAAGAAAGCGTGAAGCCGAGGCGAAGTAGAAGCGTCAGCATAACCTGTGGGGATAATTAAGGTAACGTTAATTAAGATAGAGTTAATTAAGGCACTCGGACCCACGACCCTTGGTGGGAGTCGTCGAATACACATGTAGATACGGGCGAATCGGCCATGTCTTCGAGTTGAATTCCAATTTACATTGCGAAGGTCGGGAGTCGAAACCACAATAAATGGTGGCAGTCGAACCTCGACCTTCGGGGTAATTAAGGCAAGGTGGATAATGACACAGTTATTTAAGGTATCAGTAAATAAGGCACTGTCCTTTGCTGTTTGAAAAGGCCCCATGTGACTACGGAGGTACTGTAAACTATTAAGTTTGTTGAGCGCAGGCAAAATAAAGTTATCGCAGAACATGCTTAGCAAGGGAGTAAAAAAAAAAGGCAATTATTTTCCACAAATATATGTGGAGCTTTCTTTATTGATGCGGTACGTACATCACTACTCATTGAAGTGGCTATTGAAAACGGCACCAAGAAAATGATTATTAACTTAAGTGCCTTGATGAGTCGATGTGGACGTGGGCCTCTTGTATTGTACCAATGTATTGAATAAATGAGGGTACCCAGTGACCACAAGCTCGGACCAGTACTCACTATGACTGGAACGTCAGAAGAGAGATCAGGACTAATGGAAACACGCACGCGCGCAAACGTATATATATATATATATATATATATATATATATATATATATATATATATATATATATATATATATATATATATATATATATATATATATATGCTATTATAGTTACTTGATTCAAAAGTAATCGATCACTTCTATGTTACTTTTTTCCAAACTTTATATAACATTGCACCGATACCGAAAGCAGAACGATCTGGCCTCGCACATTCAGTGCTTTCTCTGCAGCCGCCTTTTACAATTATCGTTACAATAAATTAATTTCCAAATCTTTCATCGGTCACACTACCTTCGTTTTTACCGCGAGGACATAGGCAACGGCACAAAATGCTTGCTCGATGTGTAGGCCGGGAATGCGGGTGGCGTTGCAAAGTGCGGGCATTTTGTGCACAACATTGTAATTATTCAGCATCCGGTTCCTCTGTGAAGCGCAGCGCGTAATTGTTGCTGGGACTTCAAGAAGACCCTCCTGGTTAGGCCAATAGAGAGAGCTGTCAAAAATCGGTCGTAGGTGATGTAGTGGCACTAACGTCCTAAGTGTCCTCGGCTATGGACACATACCGGCACCGGTTCAAATGATCGAGCAAGATCGGGTGTAGCGTTAACACGAGGAAAGAATTACCGAGCTCGTAGGTTTGCCTCTCCGAACATGCGCGTCTGAGAGTCTGCTGCCTGGCACGTTCGCGGGTGTTCTACTGTAATTCCTGCCAAATTAACGTTTCCGAAATTGCGTCACAACCACGGCTTATCTCTCCAGTAAAGAAACTGACTACGCGCAATTGGTCACTGAAAAACGTTATTGAGTTACAGTGAGCGTTACCCAGTGATAACGGCAGTAAATTACAATATTAAAAAATTTAATAGATAGCAAGTAATTAACTAGATGTAACTTGTTACGTGAAATTATAAGCTAAATGCGTCAACATGAACACACACACGAAAATGGGTATTGACATTTGGACGCCACCATGGAGCATGTTTGCCGATTCACATGAAAGCCATTGCTCTGAATAGTGCCTAGACAAGATTTGCCGTTTAGCTTTTTGCACAAAAACTAACTATTCAACATTTGGTAAGCTAACTGCGACTCAAGAAGTTCGTGAGATAAGTCTGGAGCCTTGTCGTTTTACGATTTTTTATCGTTCGATTCGGGGTTGTTGCAAAATTTATAATACAAGCCAAAAACTAGTGCTAAATAGGGCTAAAATGTATTGTGAATTTTGAATATGGGTATTCCACCATCGGTATTATCAATCTTCACCTTCCTGCCTACTCTCACTGCGCTTTCATAAATTCAAAACCGCAACTTACGATACCGCTGTTGCTATAGCACATTTGTGCGTGCAGAATGCAAGATTGCATTATTAAGCCACCCACACATCGATATACTTATATGTGTGTCTATCTTTTGCATAGATAACACACACACACACACATATATATATATATATATATATATATATATATATATATATATATATATATATATATATATATATATATATATATATATATATATATATATAATCTGACTGGTATACGGCACTACTTAGCATTCTACAATTCATGTATCATAGTTTTTCTAAAGAATGCAGGCCGGGAGGAAACGTACATTGCAATGACAAAGCAAACGATGGACGTCAGCAGCAGGTACGCCTTGTCGTAGCCATCGTCTGGCACCCACTCCACCTCGTGCGCAGCTGTCCAGGCGGCTCGGAGAAGACGTTGCAAGTCAGTGGGGATCAGCGCGTCCACCATGTGCTCGGAAAGAATGGTTCGCACCCTCGACCACACGCGCACTGTCATAGAGTGAAATGGAAAAGAAATCAAAGTGCCACTACTGTCTTCCACAGCTCAGAAATATCATATCCAGCTCAACGGTATCGGCTATATTAATGCCATAAATAGAACTTCGGAGAAATATATTATATATATATATATATATATATATATATATATATATATATATATATATATATATATATATATATATATATATATATATATATATATATATTATCAGTACTCCTCACACTGATTTGACTTCGTGGAAGTTAATGATGGTGCAGCTAGACATGAAATAGCTCCTGTGGAAAGAAAGAAGACAACAGTTCTGCATTTCAATCAACTTCAATGGCGATCTAGCGGTACATGCTAGAGAAATGCGTCGGAATTACGTCACTCTTCCTTGCAGTCACGGATGCATAATTACAATCGCGTTCCCCACATTGCAAAAGTGCTTTTCAGCAGCTCATTCGACACACGTCCAGCCTCTTCGAGGAGCGAAGCGCAGTTGACAGTATTCGGAAGTAGACCCCGGTCAATTGCACTATACCGGGTATCCTGCGTAACTTGGGCCAAACATTAAATATATGCGGATGACACGTGGCTGGAAAGAACAAAGGGGATGTTGTTTGCCGTCACTTGGAGATGCTCAGATTACTTCTTTTTTCATTCCGCCTAACTAGATAATCAGTCTTAATCAACTGCTCAAATAATACGGTTAGATAAAAAGCGTCAATGAGAAAATTGTAGAGTAACACGGAAAACTCCCGATACAGCTTTCTGTTGCTGAATACGTCCTACATAAAGGTGTTTTTCCGAGCGTGAAGGAAGCCCGCAAATACACGCAAAGTGGCCGCGCGACTGGCCGCTCGACGCACTTTGCTTGTCTTTTTGTGTCTTACCATTATTGTCATTCTGCATGTCATTTCCGCCATGTATGCCACACTTCTTTGCCATGTATTGTGTGAGCTACTTATCTTACACTTCCAGGACAATTCTATTCTTCTCCTTCTTTCTTTGTTTTATTAGTTATTAACTTCCGCCGTACTTGCCTTTGACCTTTCCTTTGAAAGTCTTTGCTAATTTGTATTTCGTACCTATAATTACGTATGTGTTATTTGCCTCTGTATCTCCCTTGGCCCCTCCCCTCTGCAATGTACAACTGTACCTTGAGAATATAATAAATAAATAAATAAATAAATAAATAAATAAATAAATAAATACATAAATAATTAAATAAACTTGCAAATAGTGCTGTGGTGCCATGGGCTTTTTACCAGCTACCAAGCACTGCTCAGTACTTCGCACTTCTTGAAAGCATCAGGATGACATTCTTCTATGTGTGCTGCTTATGCACACGTTGAGTGCACCGTAGGTGGCAAGCGGTTCTTGATTTATTCTAATTTCTATTTTTTTCGCACTGAAAATCCTGTCACAACACTCACTACTGTGCATATTTGCAAACTAGAGTTTACCTTCTGCTTGCGTGTTCAATAGGAAATACCATTTCCTGAACGCTCATTTCTTCTTGAACTGGCTTCGCAACGATCGTTCATCGATGGCTTGTCTATACAGCAAGAAATTCAGAATTATAAACGCTCACCGGCGATGCTACCATCATGTTTCATGACTCCTGCTGCTTGATTATCTGCCCGCATGCCTTGGCCTTGGCTCGGTGAACCCTCTTCATGGACGCCGGGTACCTGCGCACAAGAATTTTCATCAGCCTCGGTTGCTGCATGCTACCCTTTGAGATTCATCACTCCCGGTATGTTTCATAGAATGCTCGCGTTCTCTCCCTTTTGGGCGTTGTTCATGAGTTCAGGCACTCGGCTTGCCTCGAGTCCGATGTCGGTCGTGTCCTTGCTGTCCTTGCCCTCGCCATCAGCGGTCATGGCAGGTGAAATGCGGAGGGCTGGGTTCTCTCCCTTTTGGGAGGTGCTTAGGCGTTCAGGCTCTCGGCTTGCCTCGCGTACGGTGTCTTTTATGTCCTTGGTGTCCTTGATCTCCTTGACCTCGACCGCAGCGGCCATGGCAGGTGAACTGCGGGGGGCTGGGTTCTCTCCCTTTCGGGAGGCGCTTAGGCGTTCAGGCTCTCGGCTTGCCTCGCGTTCGGTGTGTGTTATGTCCTTGGTGTCCTTGCTGTCCTTGAACTCGACAGCAGCGGTCACCGTAGGTGAACTGCGGAGGACTGGGTTCTCTCCCTTTTGGGAGGTGCTTAGGAGTTCAGGCTCGTGGCTTGCCTCGCGTCTGGTGTCTGTTATGTCCCTGGTGTGCTTGCTGTCCTTGCCGTCTACAGCAGCGGCCATGGCAGATGAAGTGCGGAGGGCTGGGTGTTCTCCCTTTTGGGAGGTGCTTAGGAGTTCCTGCTCTCGGCTTGCCTCGCATCCGGTGTCTTTCATGTCCTTGCTGTCCTTGCCCTCGACCGCAGCGATGATAGTAGGTGAACTGCATAGGGCTGCAGTCTCTCCCTTTTGGGAGTTATTCGCGAGTTTAGGTTCTCGGCTTGCCTCGAGTCCGGTGTAGATTGTTTCCTTGGTGTCGTTGCTATTCTTGCCCTCGACCACAACGGTCATGGCAGGTGAACTGCGGTGCGCTGCGTTCTCTCCGTTTTGGGAATTGTTTACGAGTTCAGGATCGCAGCTTACCTCGAGTCCGGTGTCTGTCGTGTCCTTGCTACTCTTGCTGTGCTTGCCCTCGACCACAGAGGTCATGGCCGATAAACCGCAGAGTGCTGCGTTCCCTCCCTTTTGGGAATTGTTTACAAGTTCAGGCTCTCGGCCTGCCTCGAGTCTGGTGTCCGTCATGTCCTTGATGTCCTTGTCTTCGATAGCAGCGGTCATGGCAGGTGAACTGCGTAGGGCTGCATTCTCTCCCTGTTGGAAGTTGTTTGCGAGTTCAAGTTCGCGGCTTGCCTCGAGTCTGGTCTCACTTGTGTCCTTGGTGTCCTTGCTGTCCTTGAGCTCGATCACAGTGGTCATGTCAGGTGAACTGCGGTGCTCTGCGTTCTCTTTGTTTTGGGAGTTGTTTACGAGTTCAGGCTCGCAGCTTACTTCGAGTGCGGTGTCTGTCGCGTCCATGCTACTGTTGCTGTCCTTGCACTCGACCCCAGCGGTCATGGCCGGTGAACAGTGGAGGGTTGCGTTCACCCCCTTTTCGGTGTTGTTTACGAGTTCAGGCTCGCGGCCTGCCTCAAATTCGGTGTCCGTCATGTCCTTGCTGTCCTTGCCTTCGATAGCAGCGGTCATGGCAGGTGAACCGCTTAGGGCTGCATTCTCTCCCTTTTGGGAGTTGTTTGCGAGTCCAAGTTCTCGGCTTGCCTCGAGTCCGGTGTCCCTGGTGTCCTTTCTGTCCTTGCGCTCGATCACAGTGGTGATAGGAAGTGAATTGCGGTGCGCTGCGTTCTCTTCGTTTTGGGAGTTGTTTACGAGTTCAGGCTCGCAGGTTACTTCGAGTCCGGTGCCTGTCGTGTCCTTGCTAGTCTTGCCGTCCTTGCCCTCGACTACAGCGGTCATGCCCGGTGAACCATGAAGGGCTCCGTTCACTCCCCTTTGGGAGTTGTTTAGGAGTTCAGGCTCTGGGCCTTCCCCGAGTCCGGTGTCCGTCAAGTCCTTGCTGTCCTCGCCTTCGATAGCAGCGGTCATGGCAGCTGAAGTGCGTAGGGCTGCATTCTCTCCCTTTTGGGAGTTGTTTTCGAGTTCAAGTTCCCGGCTTGCCTCGAGTCCGGTGTCGATTGTGTCCCTGGTGTCCTTGCTTTCCTTGCGCTCGATCACAGTGGTCATGGGAGGTGAACTGCAGTGCGCTGTGTTCTTTTCGTTTTGGGAGTTATTTACGAGCTCTGGCTCGCAGCTTACTTCGAGTGCGGTGTCTGTCGCGTCCGTGCTACCCTTGCTGTCCTTGCTCTCGACCACAGCGGTCATGGCCGGTGAACTGTGGAGGGTTGCGTTCACCCCCTTTTCGGTGTTGTTTACGAGTTCAGGCTCTCGGGCTGCCTTTAGTCTGGTGTCTGTCACGTCCTTGCTATCCTTGCCTTCGATAGCAGCGGTCATGGCAGGTGAACTGCGGAGCGCTGCTATCCTGCCGGCAACGTCGATTCTCGGAAGGAAACCGGGCCGCACTTTGTCCACCGCGTACCATCCCACGGCGAAAATGCCACAGCCGACGAGGATGCGAAGAGCCATTCAGGCAAGTACGGCTCAGCGGCTTTGTGAACTGCGCTACATGCTCTCCTCAACGACTTTGCTTGCGTTTTTCCTGCTCCTCAACCGATGGCAGAAACCCACTGCCAGGGTTGGTCGGCCTTAAGTGAAAGGGTACAGTGGGGCATAGGCAAATGATCGGTAACAGTAGAAAACAATTAAAGGACATGTTTGAAAAACCAAAGTAAATATTGATGTGGCAATGCTAGCACAATAATTAATAAACATGATGAAAGAACATGATGCTATGAGCTATGACTATGTAAAAATATAGACATATTTATGAGGTGCTACTAATGTAGTTTCTTTTAGTGAAGGTAACAGCTAAATTATTAATCAAATAATGAAGGTAGAAGTCGGCTCTAAAGGATCAAAATGACGATTAAAGTAATGATGATGGCGACGACAAATATGGTGATGGTGGTAATCAATATTAGTGGCAACGCTGTTGTTAGTGGTGGTATTCAACACGGCACCTACCCACTAGAAGGAAATGCCAAGAATCGGGCGGGAGGAGGGAACGGAAGATGAAGTATTTTAGGAGAAGTAAGAAGAAAGGTAAATATACCGTCACGATTAAGCGGTACACGCGAGAGAAATGCGTTAGCATTACGACGCACCTCTGTGAGATCCCAGATCCATGTTTTCAAACCGAGTTCAACACACTGCAAATTGTTGTTGAGGAGCTTACTCGACACACGTCCGGCCTCTCCGAGGAGCGAACTGCAACTGGCTGTGTTCCGGAGCATATCATCGTCAGTTGCACTACATATCTATAAATATGTACACACGCTCTTGTGACCTCTCCCATCTCCTCTCTACCTCTACCACGTGACCAGCTTCACACACTTCACACGCATGCACAACGTTATTCCACTTTGACACTCCTGATGCTCACGCGTTAAAACGGAAAACACACCAGAAGAATATGAATAGTTCTTACTAAAAGAGCGAGAAGAACTGCAATATTATTATTAGAGGGGTATGAAATACCATAGATGAAGGACGGCCGTTGTGAACATTTCGGAGTATGTGGCAGTTGACCTGAAATGATCGATGAAAAAAAAGCACTGCTACAAAAAAAAAAGAAAATCAAATTTCTGCGTACCGGTTGTAACCACTGCTTCCTTTTCAAGTCATGTACAGGTGATTTTACCTTCTTAAGAGGAAGCTTTCGCTCGGGCTCAACTCCAACGCGGCCTATTCAAATACATGTAAAACGCAAAAACACTTTTCGGAGATGACCCCCGGACTAATTTGAATGAAATTTGTTGCATTTGAGAGAGAAAGTTAAATTATAATGACTGTTGAAAGCTGAATTTCAATTTATGGCCTGAATTCTGTGCAAAAAGTTATCGAAAATTCGAAAGTTCGGAGAAATAGACGCACGAAGTTGAAAAATTAATAGCTCTGCATCAAAAGCAGATATCGCGATTCTGTAAGCGGCATCTATTAGACCATTCAAAGCGGACAAATTTGATGTGTGAATTTATATTTTACATGATTTTTGACGTTTTGTAGAAGGGTTCTGCAAAAGCTGTGTTTGCATATTACTGAAGTTTTTTAGATTCACGTGTAACGTATCAATTTTGTGCGCTGTAGATCTACTATCAGATCTAATTCACCGAATTGTGATATTATTTTTTCCTTTATGAGTTAGAGAGTTGTAAACTAGCACGTAGACCGAAACTTGGCGAGTGGTTCAAACTATGAACTGCAAGTCGGCTCCTAGGCCGGACGGAATCACCAACAGGACCTTCAGAAACCTCGAGACCGCTTCCATAGAACGATTAACCAGTTTCATCAACGAAGCATGGGAAACGGGTGAGGTCCCGGAGGAATGAAAGGTAGCCGACACCGTATTGATCCTCAAACCAGGGTAGTCACCTAGCGTCGAGAACCTTCGCCCCATCTCGCTCACATCCTGTGGTTCTAAGGTGGCAGAGCGCGCGATCCTCAACAGACTTAAAGACTACTTGGAGGAAACGGCATATATACACATAACATCAGTTTGGGCGCCGGCTCTTCAACGCAGGGCACAATTAGCCTCATTAAGCACCAATTCATCGATGGGTACTGCAAAGATGCCAAGGCTTAGACCTGGAAAAGGCCTTCGACAACATCAAGCACAAATTCATCCTGGAGAGGGCGGCGAACCTTAAACTTTGGCCCAGGCTGTACGATCACATCAGATACTTCCTGTCTGGGAGAAGAGCGAGGCTGCGCATTGGGAACTTCTCTGAAGACCTACCGCTAGGACATCGAGGCAGGCCGCAGGGATCTGTGATTTCGCCGGTGCTTTTTAAGCTCTGCATGACTGGACTGCCCAAGAGACTGGCCAGCATAGACGGCATCAAGCATTCCATCTACGCCGACGACATTCCGATCTGGTGCGGTGGAGGCAGTGAAGGCTGGGTGCAAGGTGCCATACAGGAGGCAATCGTTGAGGTGGAATAGTACTTGCGCCTAACGGGGCTCAGATGCTCATCCACAAAGTCGGAGTTTCTTCTATACAGGAAGGAACGGGGCTCCCGACCCAAGAGATGGAAGCCGTGGAAGAAAGTGACATACATCTTTACACCGGATATGGAAAGGAAATCCCGAGGGTAGACGCCATCAGGGTCCTCGGCATGTTTATCGAAGAAAATGGTGGAAACGGCACCACTCTGCGAAAGATAGTCGCCACGACAGACAAAACTTTTCGGCTCGTTTAAAGGATCTCCGGTAGATACCGGGGCCCGAGGGAGGACAATTTGCTAAGGCTCATCAATGCGGTCGTGCTCTGCCACTTTGCCTACACCGTCGCCATGCACAAATCGCTCAGGTCGGAATGGAAAAAGCTCGACGTTATAATCAGGGAGATTGCCAAGAAAGCACTGGCGCCACCCGTACGCACACACACCGAGAATCTACTCAAGCTTGGTGTGCACAGCTCTGCGGCCGAGATAGCGGAAGCGCAGGAACGCTCTCAGCTGGCCAGATTGTCCACCCCGACGACCGGTCGACACATACTTGCCGAAATGGTGTTCAACCCAACGCACTTGGAATCAAACAGCGAGCGCATATCCAAAAATGTAAAAGAAAACGTCACCGTTGCTCCCAACCCGCTTAACGTTCACCCTGTGCACAACGAGGGACGGCGTCGGATAAGAGTGACGGCACTACTCGAGCAACTGGGAATGGGTAGTACATGTGCATGCTTCGTCGACGCTGCAGCATGTCGGGGCGGCAATAAGTTCACGGCAGTGGTAGTCGATCAGACTGGCTTCACTACTAACTGCGCCACAGTGTGCACTGCAAACCCGCAGGTGGCTGAACAAGTGCTCATCGCACTCGCTCTGCTAGATGGTCGGTGTGGAGAGGTGTGCAGTGGCTCAAAGGCGGCAGTCAGAGCCTTTCGAAATGGCCCCATATCAATACAAGCGGCCAGGATCTTGAACACCGGCGGTGGGATCGTTCCTCACACCATTTACTGGTTCTCCGCGCACGTCGGCTCGGTAATGGGCGTCGCCCTGAACCCCAACGATTTGGCCCACGCAGCAGCGCACGCGTTCACCGACATGAGGATACGCAGGACATGAGGATACGCCAACCGCACACAACGTGAATAGTAAATATTACAACATGGCAAGGAGGATTTTCCCGCTCTCACACTCAAAACTAAACAGAGCACAGGAAGGCTCACTGCGCTTACTCCAAACCCATTCGTATCGGTCATTAGAACATTTAAATGAAATCTATCCACACAAATTCCCTGATGCCGCCTGCACTGCTTGCGGGAAGACCACAGCGTTAACACATATGCTCTGGGAGTGCGGGTCGCTTGGCCGGACTTACAGCAAGACCGAGTGCGATGCGCTTCTGCGTAGCACAAGCCTTCGAGACGAAATCCTGGCCGTCCAGCGCGCCCTCGAAAGGGTCGGTAAGCTAGACCTGTCGGTCCCCGCGTGGGAGTAGCCTGGTGGCGCGGGGAAACCTCCGCGTCTGCACTGGACTCTTAATAAAGTTGTACTCACTCACTCACTCACTCACTCACTCACTCACTCACTCACTCACTCACTCACTCACTCACTCACTCACTCACTCACTCGCTCACTCGCTCGCTCGCTCGCTCACTCACTCACTCACTCACTCACTCACTCACTCACTCACTCACTCACTCACTCACTCACTCACTCACTCACTCACTCACTCACTCACTCACTCACTCACTCACTCACTCACTCACTCACTCACTCACTCACTCACTCACTCACTCACTCACCACGTGACGTCTTCCACCAGACACGCACTAGGCACATGCCAGAACCACAGAGCCGCCCTGGCTTCAGGGAAAGCGTGCTTTACTCGCACCCCCGAGGCCTGGGTTCGATTCCCACCCAGACCGAAATGCACCAAACCTTATTTTCAAAGGCACCAATTTACTTTGGTTACAGAAACCTCTCTGAAAAATGTGACCTCGATCCCAGCATTTCTTGACATCATGTTATTCTTTACGGCGGAAACCATTTTTGTCACGGTGCGGTTTGGCTAAGGTCAGTGCCAAGGGCACCTCCAACATATACACCTAAGGATTGCTCCTATCTAAATACCTGTAGAATTCGTTTTTCACGCCACCACTCGACCAAATTTGGCGAGGTCTGTTACAATAAAAAAATAAAATGAATATCTAGTGACTGGTGGTTCGGAATTTATGATTTAGGTCGTCAGTTTTTCATTAAAAATCGCAAACTTTTAGAAAACAAAGCTATCAAGTTTAGAACTCTGTAACTCAGCAATGAAAAATAGTATCAGAATTCTGTGAATTGCATGATATAAAGCGGAGAAAATTGGCAAGTTACACATGAATGTCATAAAACTTAGTAATATGGAAATGGAGCTTTTGCAGAACCGTTGTACAAAATGGAACGAATTCACGTGAGACATAAATTGACATACCGAATTTGTCCTCTTTTAATGATGTAATGGGTGCCGTTTGAATAACCGCGATATCTGTTCTTGATGAAGGTTAACTAATGCTATGGATTAATGATGTACACTTCGTGCTTCCATTTTTTCAAACTTGCGAATATTTGAAGATCTTTTTAACAAAATTCAGGCCCTAAATCAAAATTCTGCAGCCAGCAATCACTAGAATTTAACTTTCTCTGTCAAACACAACAAATTTCATGAAAATCGGTCCGGGGGTTATCTCAGAAAAGCGTTTCTGCATTTTGCATGTATTTGAATAGGTCGCGCCAGAGTTGGGCCCGAGCTAAAGCTTCTTCGAGGAAGCTTTAGTAGTTGGAAGTGGTTGCTAAGAAAAAACGAATTCTCCTTTTCCATGTATTCAGATAGGAGCACCCGAGCTAAAGCTTCCTCTTAAGAACGGCCTGCTGCCGCAGAATTCCGCTGGAACAGATGCAGAAGGAACACGTAGAACGCAGGAGCGTAACCACAGCAGCTCACCGCCCTACGAACTGAGGATCATGATAACTTGTCGCAGTAGTACATGAACAATCTCTGCTAGTACATTGTGCTAGTGAAATATCACATGACATCACTGTACGTGCAGCCGCATTTGACACGTATAACTATACATGTATTCATTCATTACCGCCACAATTGCTCTGGCAATATTTGTGTGTTTTGATGAACTCCTATCGAGTCTTTTGATCAATAAGAATAGAAAAACAGCCTTCTTAAACCATATCACCTTCAAGGAAAGTCTTTTAGCTCAAGATTACCAATGCAATTTAGTTAGGAGACGAAAACGCGACATTCGGGGTAATACTTTGCATTAGCACGCTTTTGAAGGTTGCCGAAACCATAACACGCGCAATAAGGAGCACCCACCCAAGGAAACACAAAATGGCCGTATTTCTTTCATATTTGACGCAACCTCAATGAAAACAGAGAAGCAGTTCTAACAATAAGAAGAAAAAACTAACAGTAGAGTTATCCTATAGCCAAGTCGTGCTAACTTAGACTTATGCATGCCTATCTCGTAACCAGTAGGAATATTAAAGGCGACGTGCTGTGGTGCGCTGTCTAATCAAAGTGGGCAGTCCTTGCGCTGTAATGATACCCTGTGTTAATCCGCGACTGCCATGAAGGCGTAATGGTGCGGCCAACGACATAGTGGCTCACGAATGTGTTACTGGGAAGGTAACTATGCGGACACATCCAGCTGCATTCGCGCTCTCAGCGTAATACACCGGGTGAGCTCTGATGTGTCACGTCGTGCATATATATGGAAGTTTGCGTCGTCTGTGTTTGTCCCGACAAGAAGACGCCAATTTCGGGCTGCTTAGGACGACGCAGAACGGGCCTGCTGTGTACATCGCAAACGGGGTTCGTCTATTGTACACAGTGCGCTATAATGGATCACTGGCAGAGGGTGCAGAATGAAAAAAGAAAGAAAGAAAAGCCACTTCCCAACAGTGACAACGCTTAACGAGATATTGGCCACAGCAAACAATATGGTATAACGAGCGGTGCAAGGAACGCGAATAGATCAGCTTGTACATATCGTCTCGTGGAATGGTGAAGCTGAAAACTGCCGGTTTAATGCACCCTCCAGCGTGTTGATACTTGACAACAAGCACATGCCGTGTGTCAATAACCAACAGAGCTAACCAATATGTCTCCCAGCAGTATACGGGTACACCGGCAGAAATGCCCGAATGCATGAGTATGAACACCCTATTGAATACATGATTGATACATGAATACCCTATTGAATACCCTATTGCATTAATTTTAGAACCATAGTCCAATGACTTCGAGTTAAACATATATTTTCAAGCGAATAAAGCCATATAATTGAAGATGACTTTTACTTATGCTACTCAAATCTTGAGCCGCTGGTTATGCGACCCATTCGCCTGTCATGGAGAATGGCTGTCTATATGAAACAAGTTCTGCAGCATCTTTAAGTCTAGTTACACATGCGCATTAGTTTATTCTATACTATTACTGCATTAACCCCTGTGCTTATTAGATAAACTGTCTCTATACCCGAACAGCACACGCATAATGCCACACGTTATGCGTGTCAATCTCAACAGTCGCCCTGTGAATGTTTGTAACCATCTGAAAAAAATTTTTAACCTGATTACCGAGACCGGGAAACCATTTTTCATAAACCGGTAGGCCAGCAACAGAAGCAGCTTAGATCAGTATCTCGCATTTTAAACTGTAGCGTGCTGCTACATGCCACAGTGATAAGACGAAAAAGATGAAGCCGACACGCCCAGCAAGCTAACGGTGCGCGAGCAGTGGGATCAGCGGTTTATTTATTTATTTATTTATTTATTTATTTATTTATTTATTTATTTTCAGTACCCTCAGAGTAAGTATACAAGTTGCAAGATCGAACGCTAGCGGCGCTTGGTTCCGCTCCCGTTTGATTGAGCCGTCCCTGTTAAAACAAAATTTGTGGACACCAGGCGCCAACCTCTGTCTGGTTTTTCCTCACGGACAAATTAATAGACCTCCGCTCAAGAGCAGAGACCTCAGGCTGGCGGAGTGGTGGCGCTGATGACAGTAATTGACCGGAGGAATCAAAGGCCAAGGCATACGGGATGGAGACGGACTGCGAAGACAGCGGGGCTCGAGCTCCTCGTGGTAGGCCTAGCGAAGCGGCTGAGACAGGTGTAGGGCAGAAGCCGAGAACCACGACGCGAAATACGGAGTCACCAATTTTTTGGGTGGACTAGGAGCGTGGCGCCGGCACTGGCTTCTTTGATGCCTCTAAACGCTCGGTCAGCGGTATCGCTCCAGGGCACGGGAGTCTTCGGCGTCTTGAGGCGCGAAAAAGGACCGTGGAGAGGCTGTAGTATATCGGCCCAGCGAGGAATGAAGCGGCGGTAATAGTTGGTGAGGTCACGAAATTCGCGCAGAAGCCTGGTGGTGGCTGGCTGAGGAAACTCACGGATGGCGGTGACGCGGTTCGGCAGTGGGAGAATGCCGCGTGCGTTGGCGCGATGACCGATGAAATTTCGGACCTTCAACAAGAAAAAACTTGCCGAGTTTTGCGAGCACTTGATGTAGGTGGAGTTTGTGAGTTTCCGTGGTAGTGCTGAACACGAGGATGTCGTTAAGGTACGCAGAGCAGCACGTCGACCCACGTAGTACCTGCTCAGCGAAACGCTGGAAGGTCTGGGCCGCATTACGAAGACCGAAAAGTATGCACAGATATTCTAACAGGTTGAAGGACGTTATTGGCGCTCTTAGGCATATCTGAGGGGTCCACAGGCATCTGGTGGCAGGCTTTCACCAGGTTGATATTGCTGAAAGTGATGCAGCCGTGCCGTGCCACGTAAAATGCTGGATGCGGGGAGCTGGGCACCTGTCCGGGGCAGTGGCCTTGTTAAGAGCACGGTGATTACCGCACCGGCGTCAGTCAACGGTCGTCTTGTGCGCCATATGGAGTGGCGACCTCGAGGCCCAAAAACAGGAGGAAGGACGAATGAAGCCAAAGTCCACCATGTTTTCAAGCTCCTTTTTGTCGACAGCTAGACTAACCGGCGTGAGACGACGAGCACGAGCAAACATGCATAGGCCGGTAGTGACCAAGCACTGAAAGGAGGGCGATCAAAAGACGCCCGGAAACTCCGGATGGACACCTGACCAGGGGTTGGGAACGGCCATGTGCGCCTGGAGAAGCCGGAGCGGTGGAGCGCGACAGGAAACGGTTCCGACTACCAAGCTCGTCTCAGAGTCCGGGACACGGCTGTGCCGCAAGTCGACGGCGAGCTTGTAGTGCCAAAGAAAAGTCGGCGACGATGACTGGCTAGCGCACGTTCGCGATGACAAAGATACAGCGAAAGGTACGTGTGAAGCCGGTGTCAAGAGTCACTGACTTTTGGCCTTAGGTCAGGATGGTCGATCCTTCGACCGCGGTGAGAGGAGACGAGGGGGGAGGGTGGCGGCGCTCAGCCAACGTAGGCGGAAGGACGCAAATCTCAGCGCCAGTGTCAACGAGATAGCGGACTCTGGTGACATGGTCGGTGACGTGGAAGAGGTGACTGGATCCGGGGCCGGGAACAGTGGTCACCGTCAGCGTTCGGCGCGACCGTTTCCCGAGTAGGAGCAGGTCTGGCGGCACTGGTTTGCGCAAGAGCCATAGCGACGGCGGTATCAGCCAAGCGTAGTGGGAGGAGAACAGCGTCCAGATTGACTGGGGCTGGGGCGGTGAGGTGGTCGTGGCGAAGAATGTGACCGGCGTGCTCAGACGGCAGTGACTTGAGCTGTCAGCCACGCTATTTGTGCTGTGAGCTTCTCGTTAGCTTCGAGGAGACGCACATAGCTGTCGCCAGCGGCTGCGCCGTGGGACGAAGGCTCAGGAAAACTGACATCCATATTCTTGTCTGCCAATTTAGCCAGAGATTCCGGTGTCGAGGATGAAGAGTTGGTCAGGATCATGCGGACCGGCGGTGGAAGACGCTGTAGGAAACTTTCCCGTAGAAGTGCGCTGTCGGTTGAAGGAACCGGATGTTCAGCCAAGGCTTGCATGCAACGCAATAAGTTGGTAGGTTCGCGGTCGCCTAGGTCCTCTAATGTAAGAAGTTACTGTAATCGATGCTGCTCCGCTTCAGTAGTGCGCTGAATGAGGGTCGCCTTACGTTGGTCATAGGGGGGGTCCACGGGCGTGGAGCGTAGGACATCGCGAACAACCGCAGCAGTGTTAGACGGAAGCGCTCCAACGACGTGGTCGGGCATCCCGAACTTCGAACTGAGACGGTAACGACGGAACAAGGACTCGATGGTGATGAACCAAAGTTCCGAGTCCAACAAGCAGAACTCGGGAAGCTTAAGCGCGGAGACCTCGGGTTCGCAGAGTGGCGGCGCTGATGACGGCAGCTGACCGGAGGAATTGAGGCCCTGGCTTGCTGGCTAGAAGGCGCACTGCGAAGACGGCGGGGCTCGAGCTCGTGGCGGTGGTAAGCCGCCACGAGCTCGAGGCGGCCTACCGCCTCCAATGGCTATGCTCGTATTACGCGAGCATTGCCATTAATTTATTATTTCTTTAATTCAAGGAGTGAGTGCAAGTGATGTCCTTTGCGTTTTCCTTGGTGTCTTCGTATGTTAGGGGGGGGGGGGCTTCTCATGGTATGAATGATAAAAATCGGGCCCCTTGGTTAACGCCCTTTCTTCTTGTTGCTACAAGAAGTCAGGAATACGGGTAGCGAACTATCTTCTTCCAATAGCGAAGAACTTCGTCCAGCGATGATGCCCGTACGGCCGACGCGAGGGCGTCAAATAAAGGTTCACGTGGTCCACTGATGGGGCCTGACCAGATATTTTCGTCGGGCCAACGGCACCGGCGGAAGCGTTCAACGCACGGCGACCAATACGAACCAATCCGCATGACCGGTTGCTACTACGTCATGCTAGAGATTTAGGGTTCGTCTACTTCTAATCGCAACCGAGCGGCAAGACGACAAGAACATCAATTCGCGATTGCATCCTAATCACGGGTCTCGTATGCTTACAATCATTGTGCTTTCAGGAAAGCGGGGAATCATTTTGCATTCGTGCAACTATAGTGGAATGTAATGAACGAGAAGAAAGGGGGTTAACAGAGGTGCCCGATTTTTATTAGTCATATCATAAGAAGCCAACAAACCCTGACGCCAGGGACAAAATAGGGGAAATTACTTGTGCTTAATACATGAAATAAAGAAACGATAAGTTACTGGAAATGAAGGTGGATGAAAAAAGAACAACTTGCCGCAGGTGGGGCACGATCACACAACCTTCGCATTTCGCGTGCGATGCTCTACCAACTGAACTACCGCGGCCCCCTTTCCCCATCCACTTTCATGGGTATTTATGTTTCCTAGTAGAACCCTGGGAGTGTTATTTGCGAAAAAGCCGCCATATTGCACTCATGTTTAGTGTAGTGGGACAGTCTCCGCCTCCCAAGTTGAATGCGTTAGTTGGAAAGCCGTTTGATTTTCTATCATTGTTTTGAGCAGCGACACCGATATAAAGTTGATCCCTCTTAAAGTCAAGTAAGAATGGTGACCCTGACCTTTGTTGTTGTCGGCTGGAAATAGGTTCACATTCAAATTCAAATAATTGCTGGAAGCGGGACCACTAGCCATGCTATGCGGGTGGCAGTGTTTTATTTTTCCGGCTTCCACTCGCATGGAACAATCGCCATGAAAAGTATCGGGATGAGAGTAAACGTATTACCGATTGTAAAGTTATTCGGATATTTAAGAACCATAAAGGATACCAAAACTGCTACTTTGTCCATTGCGTACATAATAAAATGCTTTTGCGCTTTCTAGCAAGTAGAACCAGCGAACATCTTGCGTCCTATCAGCGCTTCTTTTATTTTTTTTTATCGAGAAGTTTGTCTTCAAGGTTTGCAGCATATATCCAAATTTTAGGCAAAACGGAAGCAGTACCCCGTGACGGTGGAGAGAGAGGTAGCAGTATAGCGGTCAGTAAAATCTTCGAGGGTTGACAAATTAAGCTTCGTTTTAGAACGTTCGCACAAATGTCACCGTGTTATTCTGGCCACTGACATTGCTAAGCCTGACTCCACTGACCATTCAACGAGAATGGTCAGTGGAGTATCTTATACCCGTGGAGTGAACGAGCGTGCAAGAAAGCGTGAGGTGCGCAGCCGCTGTTGTCATGCTGCCCTCGTCAATATGCCATCGCGACGTCATCTCCGCCATCGTCATTCCACCGTCATTCCACCGTCATTCCACCGTCGTCGACGCCAGCCGTACACTTCGGAAGAGCAGTTACGGTGTTAATCCGATGTCTGCGATCCGCATAGGCTATTCGCCTATTTTGATGTTTCACGTTTTCATTTGAACCAATTCCTGAACCACTACTGAGGGCAGAAAGAAAAATAAAGAAGGCAGCTGCCAAAACAGATGAGTGTTGCGAGCCATAAGAAGAAGGAAAAAGTGGGGAATAGCCGTGGTTGCTACGAAATCAAACATCTTAATTTTCTTGCCGCGCCTCTCTTCTGTAGGTGAGTAAAATTTCAGTCATTGGCTGTGTGGACGATTTTCAATGGTGTCCTTTTTCGATGCTGTTCAGACAAAACACAAGCGGCTCAAAAAGACGCGCGAGGAGGAGGAAGACGAAGGCGGGAGCTCGAGGTATGCAGTTGTAATTCTATTCATGATCGCATTATTTCATTCTGAGACCTTGCCTTTATTATTAATTGTGCATTCCGAACTGGCTGTAATATACTCCTGTAACGTAATATTCATCATTGTGACGACCACTTGCTCAGGCATTATGCATTGGCATTCTGGTGCGCAGATCACAAAGACCAAGCTGAAGAAACGCCAGGAGATGGAAACGCTGAGCGCAGCTACAAGAAGGGCAACGTTTCTGTGAATGGACCGTCGTATCGCCGCTGCGACCAGACCCGCGAGGAAGAGTGCTCACGGTTCCGCGTTTCATTCATAGCCCATTCAGCTCGGACAAAGATGGTGCCTTCTGCGCCGCAGTACGAGCAGACGGAGACCGCGAAATCAGCCTCTCCCAGCGACGACGAAGGCACCAGAACAGAGGACGAAGCAGCGCCTGGCGATGAGCTCGCGCCCAGTAACGCGCTGGACGATGAGCTCACCGACCAGGTCGTCCACCTGGAGGAGCTTCATGGGGCTCCAGATTGTCCAGTAGAGCTACCAGTGCCACAAGTCGAACAACAGACCACGGAGCTGCGCTCGTTCGGAGAAGTCTGTGAGGACGAGTGTTTCACGGTCGGTGAAGCGGGGCACTGTAGCGAGAATGTTACAAAGTCGGAGGCTCCTGACGATGGCGGCACGATAGCCCAAGAGCCAGAAGAATTTTGCTTGGCGACATCGTGGACAACAATGGGTCGTGACGCCCCCACGTGGTGCCCGACAATGGACGAACTCCAGAACAGAGGTGAGCCGCTCTTCCTTCTGGGCCCGGACATCGACTTGGGCGAGAGCATTTGGCCTAAGGTCCTAAACTACAGCCCCTCGCTGCTCGACGGCGGTTTCCGACCGAGAAAGAAGCGTAGACTCAGCAGGTTTGCGCGCGACGTCAGGCGCAAGCGGATGAAACGCCGCGCCTCCAGGACCGACGAAGAAGAGGACTCTGGCTGCGAGGCCGACACCGAGTCGTCAGAGGAGGACGAGTGGGAGGACGACGATGACGACAACGAGGAAGAAATGGCGTCGCTTGGCTTGTGGTATCTGGCGTTGGCAAGCACATGCTGAAGTCGTCCGCTTGCAACAGTCGACGGGAAACAGCGTCTTTGTAATGTTCCCATAATATAGGTTTAAAGCATGTGTATATAAGCTGCAGCTGTTGTGTAATACGTTTATTGGCGTACTGAACGTGGAGCGAGACCAGCAAAGCTTTCCGGCTGGAGAAAAGATGAGCAAGCGGCTGCTCGAAAAGTACTCTCGTGATGGCTCAAATCAGCCGTGGTATTACTTGAGGTGAGCCATCGCTACGAGTCTTTTCGGGCAGCTCTAAGTTTTCCTGCTCAACTAGTGAATATCCTAGCAATCTCGTGCTCTTTTACGACGGTGCCAAACATTCACTTGCTAAAGAAAACAGAACAGTGGTACTTTTTTGTAAGCGAATGCGTAAAGTGCTCTATATCACCGATTTAATCACAATGATTATCTAGAATTCTCACGTGAAATCTTTGGAAGTCTGTTGCGGGACCAGTGATAAAATATGAATGGGAGCCACGTGGAAGCCAGGCTGATATAAAGTATCATGTGCTTGGTGCATGTACACGTGCAAAACGTATTGTTTAATCACAAACGTGCACGGTTTGAGTCATTCCCCGGTGCTATATCGGGCCAACTTCCATTTTTATATATTTGGTCATACGTGGCATTACGTGTTTGCGGGGGAAGATATGAAAGTACCAAGCGTCCGTTAAAGCTGCGACCGATCCCTCCGAGTGGACTGCGCCAGTTCACTGTGTAAGAACAAACGACCAGCCTGCCTTTCTTTTATCATTTTTTGCGATAGCAATTATATGGACACTCCAGGTGCATTTATACCGTCGGTGGTGGCGTCGCCGTGAGGTTACGTATAAAGTATAAGGGTGATAAAATCGTCGCCGCACGCCGTATGCCGTATGCTGCCGCGGTCATCGAGTGAGATGTGTTCGTTTGCTGGCGCGCGCCTGACATCATGCTTGCTAATTTACTTAGTATCCTATGTCTATTAGCTTATACGGGCGATAAAACTACTATCCTTACTTCGTATATCTGTCCACTAATTTGCTATCGCAATCGATGCTTCGCCTTTCAGACGAAACTGCAAGTTTTGTCATTTCCATTTCAATTAAGAAGAAAGGAAAAAAGGCTGCCAGCCTTCTCCTGCTTTGTGCTGTCTGGAAGTAAGCGGTAATGAAATTAAACTTTCGCCAATATACTAGACATAGTTTTAAATAAACTTGATATATTTGCCGACATAGCTCATGAAGAAGGCATCACTGACCATGGCATCACTGGGTCCATTAACTTTTGCGCTATCAAAAGGACACTTACCAAAAATAAAATAAAATGTTACGGTAAAGCCAATTTTGACGAAATTAACCCTGTATTGACGGATTCTTCAGATCGATTTCTGCGTGAGTCTCACGCGCGCTCTATTGAACAGAACTGGGTCCTGTTTAAAGCCACCTTAAGTCATCTTACCGACAAGTTCATTCTTGTGTTATCAATTTCCTGCAAAAGTAGCTCTCCTTGGTTTATCAACAAGCTTCGGCAGCCCAATGACAAAAAGAGGAAACTGCACAGGCACGCCAAAGGGATTGGTTTCACATGTGCACATTGTAAATACAAAGCATGTGAAAAGGCTTATAAGGCATTGCTAAAATCTATTCGCCATAACCTTTTTTCTCGTGACTTATCATCCATGATAAAGAAATAATACTCGTCAGTTATGGCATGTGGTGAACGCTGGAGTTCGTGCTGACATCAGTCTTAATGATTCTAGTGGTATTCCTATCCCCGATTCAAATTGCACTGAACTTCTCAACGATACATTTGTAAGAACTTTCCCTCACAAAAACGTTAACTCATTGCCTACATTAAGCGCAATAGTGGGAATCGCTATGCACGAGATAGTCATGAATGAGCCTGGTGTTTCATCTCTACTAACCAATCTTAAAGCGGCCTCTGGTGCCGATCATCTAGGCGTCAACAATAAAATTTTAAATAATACATCGCGTAGTATTTCTTCCATGTTAACCACTCTATTTTTCCGGTCACTATCAACTGGCTGCATTCGTAATTACTGGCGCATAGCTAATATAATGCCCATTTTAAAATCACGTGATCGTGCTTCTTCGCTTAATCGTCGTCCCATCTCCTTAACCTTCACTAGTTGTAAATTACTCAAACATATCATACACAGTCAAGTCATCAATTTCCTTCAAGACCATAAGATTATATTCAAGTATCAGCATGGTTTTTGCAACGGCTACTCATGTGACAGCCAACTTGCCGGATTTATTAACGACATACATACACTGATGTACGCTGGGTATCTAGTTGACAAAAAACTTTTAGATTTTTCTAAGGCATTTTATTGCGTTGCACATCCGAGGTTGTTGCATAAACTTTCACAACTTGACATTCACCCCAATATAATTATATGGCTCACCGATTTTCTCGCAGCTAGAACTCAGTAAACACCAGTTAACAATTCTAACATGTTTTGCTGATGTTACGTCTGGAGCTCCTCAAGGTAGCGTACTTGGACCTTTACTCTTTCTAATCGGTATCAATGATTAGCCAGTTGCGTGACGTCAAAAATCAGACTATTTGCAGTTGATTGTGCAGTCTACCTATGTGAAACACAGAACACTGATAGCCATTTGCAAACCGACCTAGATGCGATATATGCATGGTGCCATGTCTTTCACCAATAGGCCATCGTCAAAGTCGCCACATCTTACAAGTGCCTTGGCATATGTAGCTTCAGTCGAACTTATCATGGAATAATCATAATAACCTTACCCTTGCCTCCAGCAACCATACTTCCGGACTTCCTAAACATGAATTAAAGGAAACCCCAATGCATATTAAAAAACTAGTGTACACCGCATTAATCCGTCCCAAACTAGAATACCCATCCGCCATTTGGGATCTCGAACTAACTTATATCATCAGTAACATCGAAACCTTGAATAACCATGTTGTGCGAGTTATATCTTTAGATTATTCACGTTGCATCACCCTCCCTTCATTAAATTATAAAGCTGAGTTGGACAACCTATCACTTCACCGTAAAATTTCCCGCCTATCAGTTTCCCATAAGGTTTACCGCCATTCTTCACTTCATCGTAATTTCTTTCAGTCACCACAAGTTAGCCTTTCACGTCGTGACCATCAATATAATGTCAAACGCATTAACTGCCAGTCATCGCATTGTGCATATTCATTTTTTATCGCGCGAAATAACTGAATCGAACACCTTACCATCAGACATTGCCACTGAACCCGACTTTCCTTCCAGGTCTAATTCGCTCACGACTTGCCGCCTATTATTATTATTATTATTATTATTATTATTATTATTATTATTATTATTATTATTATTATTATTATTATTATTGGACTTCGCTGTGTTTCTTCTCTTTTTTTTCTTTTGCTATGTCTGTTTGCCTTTCATTGCAGTTACCTTACGTTCTCCTAATATGTACCAATGTTTTCTGTGCAATATTTGTGACGCATCTTGTATGAGGCCTATGTTCTCACCCTATTATTAATTTGTGTTTTTTTTGTAATAGTATGCCTTGCAAGTACAACCTGTGAACAATACCTGCCCCCTCCCGTCTCTTATGTAGTACCCTCGTAATGAGGGCCTTTGGGGGTATCTTAAATAAATGAATAAATAAATAAATAAATAAATAAATAAATAAATAAATAAATAAATAAATAATATCACTTTGGTAAAAATTCACCGTGTGCAATGCACGTCCTACTGCTGATGTCGAGTATAAGCATCCAGCGACGTCTAATAGGTTACAGAAATGTTATATGTTTTCGGGTTTGTGACCACTGACTCCTCCACCTGTACCAGCGCGCCAAATTGTGTAAGCACTTAAAAACACTATTATAGCCTCCCTTGATCAGGAGGCACGATCAATTTTCTGTAATTTCCAGTGATGATACATTCATAAAGAAATCTCCATCGTTGGAGCTGAGCTTGACAAACGCGCGTGCAAGCGCTTTTAACATTCTCCGCCCGTTACAGCGGACCCTTGCACACGTTCAACGTTTGCTATGGAGACGGTCTGCAACACTAAAATGAAGACTGCAGCAAAGGGCACTGATTGCACGTTTATTTATTTATTTATTTATTTATTTATTTATTTATTTATTTATTTATTTAGGAATACTGCAGGCCTTAGAAGGCCCAGGCAGGTGGGGAAAGGTACATACAAAAAAGTAAACACACTAGATTGACGAAGGAGTAAAAAGAAAGCTCCGGGAAAAAATGTAATAGAAAGTGCAAATGCATAATGAGTAAAGCACCTAAATAATGCATAGAAAGTGGCAGATACAAATTGAAACACTGTTTCACAAACCGTGTAAAACCGTGTGAAAAACTATGTAACAGAGTGATTGGACGATTGGAATGTGGTCTTGTTGGTAACGCATCTTCAATAGGTTTACCACAGCGCGGATGCAAAACAGGACAGAAGTAGGCACACAAGGACGCACACTGGGCTAGGGCCGTGCTTGTCCCAGTGTGTCTTTTGTCTTACCTTTTATTCGCACTATGATAAACGTATGCAGCGTGAGCGGATGTAGCATTAACAATAGAATGATTCAGGTCTCAAGTGGTGAAGTATAGCATTTGGAACTTTCTTTTTGAAGTATGAATGGTCGCCTACCAACCGCGCAGAGCTTTTTCATGATGTCCATAGCACCTCTTATAGCAAACATTTTTTCTCTAGAGATCGTATCGCGACTGTGCACCGGCCAGGTATCTTGCCACAGGTAATGGACACAAAGGCAGCTATCTTGTACGCGTTCGGCCAGTTGACGTTCGGTTTCGCACCACGCGATTGGCCTAGGCCGCGATATCGTATGCTTACAATATCGATACCGCGTCTATACGCAAAATATGGAAATGCTATAAAGTGAACTTGCCATCAAGTGCGGTGAAACATTCTTTTTAATAACAGGGTACGAATATCACCAAGTGAATAATTCAAATAGTCAATAACACGTCGCGAAACTGTATTTAAACGTGTTACGACGAGTGTAAAAGCGTTTTAGCTTACTTCAGAATAACTGCCTGTCAGGGTTCGTTTAGCAATACATAAGTACTCATAAGTGCTCACAAAAAAGCTCGAGATCGAGTCAAGGATCTTGCAAGGAGCTATGGAACGAAAAATGTTATGTGCAACGTTAAACGCCTGGAAGTGGACGGTAGGGATATAGTAGCAGACGGTGATAGCCGATATTCTAGCTGACATTACGAGAAAAAACTCAGTGTCCTTCCACTCTGTGAAGAAGGATGACCAGCGGCGCTGTGTATGTGGGCCTCTTAATGGCGAACAGCACCTCCGCCGCGGGTCGGCCCGGTATTGCATTATCTCAGGATTGGCCTCCGTATGGGGAGTGCTTAACCCCTGCTTCACCTCTTCTTCGGGTCTGCCCTGCACTGCACCGTCATCGTGATTTTTTTCTACACGCGGACACGATAGTGGGGACAGTAGCCCTTGACAGCCTCGCCATAAAAACGAAGCTGGACAGGCAAGGTAATGCGTAGGGTGGATAATAGGTGGTCCATTAGAGTTACAGAATGGGTGCCAATGAAAGGGAAGCGCAGCCGAGGACGTCAGAAACTGAGATGGGGTAATTAAGTTAGGTAACTTGCAGGCGAAAGTTTGAATCGCCAGCGCAAGACAGGCGTAATCGGAGATCGCTGCAATAGTCCTTCATCCCGCAGTGGACATAATAGTAAGCCGCTGCTGCCAGCGGCGTCGCGAGAAATTTCGTGCAGAGGGGGGGGGGGGAGCTCACGTTGCGGCTCGGCCTCCCCCAAAAAGAATTTATCGATGGATCAAATACATGAATAATAACTGCATTGTCATTGCAAAAAATGCTGCAAACGAATTCTCGAACGCTACGCGCCATCAGGACAAGTAAAAGATGTATGCTTTTGTGCAAGAATGTACTCGTATGTCCCGAAAATTGTACCCGAAATAACTGATATCAATGCTTCCATGTTTTCTGTCTGTTTAATACGTAAAGAAAATATCACAGGATCGAACATTAGAAATATATTAGTTTGAAACCAGCAAAGCAGGGCATGTCACTGATATGACAAATGTAATGGCCATGAAAAGAACAAGTTGAGGAGAAATATTCTAATGAAGCTTTGTTAACCTTCCTGCCTTTCCCTCGTTTTCATATATCTCTCTCTATGTCATTCAAGAAACTCAACTGCGAGTCGGCCTAGTTGGAACATATTCATATTTATACTTTTTGTGCGCAAACAAACAGGGACGAAGAATAGGGGCAACACAAGCGCTCGTCCTTGTGTTGCCCCTATTCTTCGTCCCTGTTCGTTTGCGCACAAAAAGTATCAAGAAACTCGTTTACGTTTGGTACATATGCAACGACCAGGGGAAAATCTCAATGACGCTGCACTTTGTTAGACTATATTGCGCAGGAACAGCTGCCGTCGGTCGTGTATTCTGAAGTAATTGCACCGAAATGATAGTCGCAACAGAGAGCACGTATAAAAAGAAGTTCTGCAAAGTGTGCGAGAGCAAGTCGAATGAAAGTGAGCCGATGCGAATATATGACTAACGGCGTACTTTATTTAAAAGTAGTATCCATGAGCATTTAGACACTTGTCTCACTGACTAACGAGTCGCGTGATTCCCGTCTCATAAAACTCCTTGGGTTGCTGCTTAAAAAAGACTGTAACTGACTCTTTCACGTCGTCGACCGACATGAATCTGGTTACCTTGAGTTGTTTTTATTGGGAAAGCAATACTGCTCGCACTTTCGGCCCATCGGTGGTCGTGGCGCCTCCTTACAGAGCTGCGCATCACGTGACCGTGTGACGTCACGCCAGACCGAGAGACGGGGCCCCAGCTCGCGGCATCGATGGTGGAGGGGAAGCCTTGCGCGCCGCTGCCGCGGCGCTACCGAGAGAGGGCGCTCGCTAGTGTGACGTCACGCCAGACCGAGAGACGGGGCCCCAGCTCGCGGCATCGATGGTGGAGGCGAAGCCTTGCGCGCCGCTGCAGCGGGGCTACCGAGAGAGGGCGCTCGCTGGTGTCCACATGTCCACATGTCCAAACCATCAGCCGAACCAAGGCGCAGCCAAGGGTATTGCTTTCGCAATCTTCCTGGCTTAATCAAGCTAAGCCTTCAGCCAATTTTTTAAATGCTACAAGATAAGGAAGTCACAAGGCGACAAGTCTGGGCTGTATGGCGGATGTTGTAGTGTTTCCCACTTGAAGTTTGCCAGTTTTGTGTTAACCACGTCAGAAACGTGGGGACGGACATTGTCGTGGAGCAAGATGACCCCATTCCTCAATTTGCCACGTTGTTTGTCCTTGATTGCAACACGCAGCCGATCCTGCTTTTCACAATATCGAAAACGATTGATAGTCTCTCCAGGTTTAGCGAATTCGGTCATTAATGGCCCCTGATAATCTACAAAAGAAGAAGTCAACAGCTTTCTCGCGGTAATGATGGCTCTTGCTTTCTTTGGTGGTGGGGAATTCGAGTGTTTTCACTGCAAGCTTTGCCGTCGTGTTTCAGACTCGTATTAGTGGCACCATGATTCGTCCCCGCTCACAATTGCAGACAAGACGTAGACACCCTCATTGTGATGATGTTCATGTGCCCTGCCGATTTATCGACGCTTATGCTCCCTAATCAGCCTCTGCAATTATGTTGGGGTGATTTCACGCTGACTTTGACCCGGTCTTGGATAGTACTTGCAACGTTCACGTCCTTTGAACCGTTTTCTCCAACGCTTCACAGTGGCCAATGAAATGCAATGTTCAACATACACGGCAGCCATACGGCGACTAATTTTTCGGGGAGAAACATCTTCAGCTGTCAAAAACCTCACGACACCACGCTGCTAAACATTTGGAGAGTCCATTTTGGAGAGTCTTTTGGAGAGTCCGTACACCTAGTGTACGAGAGCATTAAAGAACTTTTATCCTCCCACCTGCGGGTCACTTTTGTAAACGATCGATGACTCTGTGCCGCGCACACGCCTCGCACATAATCAACCGAACTATTATTGCGCGGTGTGGGTTGGCTAACTTTCATTCGACTCGCCCTGGTACATTAGAAATGCGAAGCCACAATCGAATATAGATATGCGAAGATACAGCTTAGTAAAGGGCAAAAAAGTGTCACTGGCAACAAAGTTCAGATCATCATCATCATCATCATCATCATCATCATCATCATCATCATCATCATCATCATCATCAGCCTAGTTACGCCCACTGCAGGGCAAAGGCCTCTCCCATACTTCTCCAACTACCCCGGTCATGTACTAATTGTGGCCATGTTGTCCCTGCAAACGTCTTAATGTCATCCGCCCACCTAACTTTCTGCCGCCCCCTGCTACGCATCCCTTCCCTTGGAATCCAGTCCGTAACCCTTAGTGACCATCGGTTATCTTCCCTCCTCATTACATGTCCGGCCCATGCCCATTTCTTTTTCTTGATTTCAACTAAGATGTCGTTTACCCGCGTTTGTTGCCTCACCCAATCTGCTCTTTTCTTATCCCTTAACGTCACACCCATCATTCTTCTTTCCATAGCTCGTTGCGTCGTCCTCAATTTCAGCAGAACCCTTTTCGTAAGTCTCCAGGTTTCTGCCCCATATGTGAGTACTGGTAACACACAGCTGTTATACACTTTCCTTTTGAGGGATAGTGGCAACCTGCTGTTCATGATTTGAGAATGCCTGCCAAACGCACCCCAGCCCATTCTTATTCTTCTGGTTATTTCAGTCTCATGATCCAGATCCGTGGTCACTACCTGCCCTAAGTAGATGTAGTCCCTTACCCCTTCCAGTGCTTCGCTACCTATCGTAAACTGCTGTTCTCTTCCGAGCCTGTTAAACATTACTTTAGTTTTCTGCAGATTAATTTTCAGACCCACCCTTCTGCTTTGCCTCTCCAGGTCAGTGAGCATGCATTGCAATTGGTCTCCTGAGTTACTAAGCAAGGCAATATCATCAGCGAATTGCAAGTTGCTAAGGTATTCTCCATCAACTTTTATCCCCAATTCTTCCCACTCCAGGCCTCTGAATACCTCCTGTAAACATGCTGTGAATAGCATTGGAGATATCGTATCTCCCTGTCTGACGCCTTTCTTTATAGGGATTTTGTTGCTTTCTTTGTGGAGGACTACGGTGGCTGTGGAGCCGCTATAGATATCTTCCAGTATCTTTACATATGGCTCATCTACACCCTGATTCCGTAATGCCTCCATGACTGCTGAGGTTTCGACTGAATCAAACGCTTTCTCGTAATCAATGAAAGCTATATATAACGGTTGGTTATATTCTGCACATTTCTCTATCACTTGATTGATAGTGTGAATATGGTCTATTGTTGAGTAGCCTTTACGGAATCCTGCCTGGTCCTTTGGTTGACAGAAGTCTAAGGTGTTCCTGATTCTATTTGCGATTACCTTAGTAAATACTTTGTAGGCAACGGACAGTAAGCTGATCGGTCTATAATTTTTCAAGTCTTTGGCGTCCCCTTTCTTATGGATTAGGATTATGTTAGCGTTCTTCCAAGATTCCGGTACGCTCGAGGTTATGAGGCATTGCGTATACAGGGTGGCCAGTTTCTCTAGAACAATCTGACCACCATCCTTCAACAAATCTGCTGTTACCTGATCCTCCCCGGCTGCCTTCTCCCTTTGCATAGCTCCTAAGGCTTTCTTTACTTCTTCTGGCGTTACCTGTGGGATTTCGAATTCCTCTAGGCTATTCTCTCTTCCACTATCGTCGTGGGTGCCACTGGTACTGTATAAATCTCTACAGAACTCCTCAGCCACTTGAACTATCTCATCCATATTAGTAACGATATTGCCGGCTTTGTCTCTTAACGTACACATCTGATTCTTGCCTATTCCTAGTTTCTTCTTCACTGTTTTTAGGCTTCCTCCGTTCCTGAGAGCCTGTTCAATTCTATCCATATTATAGTTCCTGATGTCCGCTGTCTTACGCTTGTTGATTAACCTAGAAAGTTCTGCCAGTTCTATTCTAGCTGTAGGGTTAGAGGCTTTCATACATTGGCGTTTCTTGATCAGATCTTTCGTCTCCTGCGATAGCTTACTGGTTTCCTGTCTAACGGAGTTACCACCGACTTCTATTGCGCACTCCTTAATGGTTCCCATGAGATAGTCGTTCATTGCTTCAACACTAAGGTCCTCTTCCTGAGTTAAAGCCGAATACCTGTTCTGTAGCTTGATCCGGAATTCCTCTAGTTTCCCTCTTACCGCTAATTCATTGATTGGCTTCTTGTGTACCAGTTTCTTCCGTTCCCTCCTCAAGTCTAGGCTAATTCGAGTTCTTACCATCCTATGGTCACTGCAGCGTACCTTGCCGAGTACGTCTACATCTTGTATGATGCCAGGGTTCGTGCAGAGTATGAAGTCGATTTCATTTCTAGTCTCACCATTCGGGCTCCTCCACGTCCACTTTCGTCTAACCCGCTTGCGGAAAAAGGTGTTCATTATCCGCATATTATTCTGTTCTGCAAACTCTACTAATAATTCTCCTCTGCTATTCCTAGAGCCTATGCCATATTCCCCCACTGACTTGTCTCCAGCCTGCTTCTTGCCTACCCTGGCATTGAAGTCGCCCATCAGTATAGTATATTTTGTTTTGACTTTACCCATCGCCGATTCTACGTCTTCATAAAAGCTTTCGACTTCCTGGTCATCATGACTGCATGTAGGGGCATAGACTTGTACCACCTTCAATTTGTACCTCTTATTAAGTTTCACAACAAGACCTGCCACCCTCTCGTTAATGCTGTAGAATTCCTGTATGTTACCAGCTATCTCCTTATTAATCAGTAATCCGACTCCTAGTTCTCGTCTCTCCGCTAAGCCCCGGTAGCACAGTACGTGCCCGCTTTTTAGCACTGTATATGCTTCTTTTGTCCTCCTAACCTCACTGAGCCCTATTATATCCCATTTACTACCCTCTAATTCCTCCAATAACACTGCTAGACTCGCCTCACTAGATAATGTTCTAACCTTAAACGTTGCCAGGTTCACATTCCAATGGCGGCCTGTCCGGAGCCAGGTATTCTTAGCACCCTCTGCAGCGTTACAGATCTGACCGCCGCCGTGGTCAGTTGCTTCGCGGCTGCTGGGGACTGAGGGCCGGGGTTTGATTGTTGTATTCATATAGGAGGTTGTGGCCAAGTACTGCACCAGGGTGGCCAATCCTGCTCTGGTGAGAGAGTGCGTTACCGGTTCTGGTCACCGGGATCAGGCCGCACTCCAGGCCTGTTTGTGCAATTTCTCAACACACGGTTTTTTTTTCTTTTTTTTTGTATTTCCCGGAGGAGAATTGCGCGGCACCGGGATTTGAATCACGGTCCTCTTGCACTGGAAACGGATACTCTACCGTCCCCGCAGGAGTTAAATTAAATATTGAATTATGGTGTTTTGTGTGACAAAAACCACTTTCTGATTATGCACGCCGTAGTGGAGGACTCCGAAAATTTCGACCACCTGGGGTTCTTTAACGTGCACCTAATTCTAAGTACACGGGTGTTTTCGCATTTCGCCCCCATCGAAATGCGGCCGCCGTGGCCGGGGTCCGATCCCGCGGCCTCGTGCTCAGCAGTCTAACACCATGACCACTGAGCAACCACGGCGGGTCCCGCAGGAGTTGTACGCCTCATTTAACCTACAGTGGCGCCCTATTTGATCAGTCAAGGTGGACCAATCTGAGCTCGGTTATACCGCATGGATGGCACTCGGCTAGAGAACCTGGTATTTATGACCTGCACATGTGTGGCCACACATAATTGAGGATATATAATTTTTTTTAGGAGGGTTTCCGTACAGTGATAAAAGGAAGGAAAATACCTTTAAAAAAAAAGGAACATAACATGTGATTTGAACTCGTGATCCTTCAATGTTGCCCGGAAAGGTAGCTCAGTCGGTTGGTTCGTCAAGCCAGCGGTTACTTTCAAGCGCTATAGCTCCTGCTCCGAGCCTCATACTTATGTGGAAAGGGGCTGGTGTTGTCCGCGACAGTGGTTGGAAGGCATAATTTCTTGGAAAAATGGCCGCCAGAGGAGCAGCGTGAACTCGAGCGGCTTTAGAGACTAGGAAAACTGCCTTACAATATTTAGACTTGAGGGGAAGCTTCGTTAACAAACTATAACACGGCAATCAGCACTCGAATACGACGAGAGAAATTATTGAGACGTGGAAAATTCCCTTGAAATAAATCTGGTTTGCGAGACAAATGCTTGTATGTATTGAATCTCTTAAAAGATGAGGGGGGAAATATGCGCTCACCGAGAGGGCATCGTCAGCACGAGACCACCGCGAGGCACCTTACTGAGATGTAGAGAGCTTCGCGGCCGGAACGAAGCCTCCCCTCTACGCCGGCCAGGCGTGGAAAACGCGCTTTCCGATCGCTCAAGGTTGCGCAGGAATAGTATAGATCTAGCGTCTAGGAAAAGCTTTCACAGGTGCGAGGGCGGCACGCATAGCGTGGGAAGCTAGCCGCCGGAATAGCTATCTTCGAGAGCTATTCTATATTATATTATATTATACTTCGAGAGCTATGACTGATGCTTTTCTATATATATGTATTCATCTCATCTATGCGATCGCATGCGCGCGCTATTTCTTTGTCTCTGCGTGTAGTAGTTAAGAGAGCCAGTTTAAGGGCGGAGAAGAGGGAAGGAAAGGAAAGCAAACTTGCAGCGCCGTGGTTTTAAAGCGCAACCGTGGTAGAGAAACGGAAAGGCGATATAAGCATGCGTGGCCATGATACGCACACGACAAACTGCCTTACAATATTTAGACTTGAGGGGAAGCTTCTTTAACAAACTATAACACGGCAATGAGCACTCGAATACGACGAGAGAAATAATTGAGACGTGGAAAATTCCCTTGAAATAAATCTGGTTTGCGAGACAAATGCTTGTATGTATTGAATCTCTTAAAAGATGAGGGGGGAAATATGCGCTCACCGAGAGGGCATCGTCCGCACGAGACCGCCACGAGGCTCCTTACGGGGATCAGAGCACGTATACGTAAAGTTCAGAGCACGTATACACAAATCCTCGCAACAAGATATTTAAATGTACGTGTAGGTCTCCAATAAATCTGCGTATATAAGAAAAAGTCACCGTAAATAATGCGTCAAACAAGGCAAATAAACATCTTGCGCAAGGACAGATTTACAGATCACAAAATCCTAAGGCCCACCCTCCTCCCTCCACTCCCCCTGATGCATCGCGCACAACAGGAGGCGGCGCGCTTGCTCCCCGATTTTCTTCCGCAAAAAAAGAAGTAACAAAATTGAACTTTCTCAATGCGACAATTTGCTGTGCCTCAGCAATGTCTCATTTTCTTTTGTGAGGCGGCGGCGCGCAAATGAAAGACACGCAAGGAAAGCACGTTGGTCATAATCGAATGCCTACTTTTGGCCCCTAATGTGGCTTCGGAAGGAATACCGAGGAAAACGTCAGACGCTTTGTCCACAGAGAACCACAGGCAAACTGCTCGGCATTCCACACCGGCGAGACAAAATTTCACTGAGAGGTTGCGCTCAAGCGAACGCGTTGCAATCCTTCGTGTCCCCGCAGTGATTGCAGCGAGTGACCATGCATTGTCTTTTTTTCTCGTCTGCTAGCCAGGAAGCGTCCAAAACTATGCCAGGCGAGAATCCACTCGGCCAGAGGAAAACGAACGTGCATCAAAGTGGGCCGCGCGGTTGTCCGGGCAACACAAGAAAAACGCATGTGTTCTGGCTGGTTCCGGCCGCCCGCGGGTAACGAAAAAAGAAAGGAATTGAAGAGGCTCAATGTGTCCTCGCGAATAAAAGTAAAAGTAGAAATATAAATAAGACCGTAGTTACCTTTGCCGGCTTTAGTATCTTGACATGGATGCTTTGGCGCAGGTGAAAAAAAAAATGTTATTCTTTTCTGTGACATGACGGCATGAATGAACCACCACAGCGCTTCGTCTCATGGGAAATCGCTGCGTGCTTTGTCAACTTGCCTGATAGTGCGTTGATTTGGCTTGTCTTGTACTATCCGACGTACAACTTTAGAAATGTCAATGCACCTTTGGCGACAAATGTCTGTTACAACATTAAACCCACAAAGTTCTGGAGTTGAAAATCTAAAGCACGACTTTGGCAATGTCAGTGCACATTTCGCATCAAAAGTGTATGAGAAATTTATACCCATAAAGTTTCAGAATTGAAATCCTCGCGCTCCGTAGATTCCACGGCCTCCGCGAGGTGCCGCGATGAGCCCGCTCGCCATAGAAACGCCATTGAAACCATGCTGGGATGGGGCTCCTTGTGTTACGATATATGACTACCGGTGCATGGGCGTTGCCGCGAAATCGAGCCCAATTTCGCTATGCTCGCGCTTAAATGTCTTTTCGAGCGTTAAAAGGACATTCTAGACAAAATCCAGCAGGATTTCCGGCGCCGGTGATTGTTATGGTCGGCGGAGCATGACAGCACGAAAAAATTTCGGGGGGGGGGAGTTGAAGTCTTATAAGCCCCCCCCCCCCTCCTGGCTACGCCCCTGGCTGCTGCTGCTGATTATGACGAAGCAGGTCCGCCTATCCCTACCATCTGTGACAATTCCTACCTGTTGTTTACAATATGCCACCCTGTTAAATATATCAAGCGGTTTCTTTTTTTTTCTGTTTAACTTCAACATACTTTCTTTAAATGTTTTATAGAATACAGCGCGATTCTAACTCTTGCGGTGCAATACCTGGAGAAGCGGGAATATTTCGCCCAGCATAATGAAATGTCTGGGTGGCTTGTTAAAGAAGATCAGAAAATAAAATTTTTCAAGGATTTACTTTAGGACGAAAGTCTAGTTGCAAAAAAAGAAAAATTGAAGGAATAGAGCAGTAGTAGTGTCTTCTGAGCAAGAATTGTGCGATAGCAGCGCCTTTCCGATATCCGTGCTCAAAATCGGCTAGATATAGTGTATTGTCCTTCCAGCTGAAATCGTACCGAACTGCTTTACGCACGCAATTCGGAAAATTTCAACTGAGGCATCAAATTACTGCGTAGGAAACATTAAGTTAGAATATCTCGAGTGCATGGCGTTAGACCTACGGGTATACTTCTAAGCAAACATGAACTCACTACGGCCTGTCGTCCTAATTGAAACATGCGTTACGAGTCATGTCCCCCTAATTGAAACGTGTGCAGTAAAGCGAGTAGCTAGTAAGTTTGCTGTTGAAAATCTCGTTCTATTACTTGGACGTTCAAATTCCTTATTCTGAGAATTTCCAACTCTTCGAGGTAGGAACCTCAAAGCGGACCAGTGCTATCTCTCCCAGGCAATAAAAAAAAGTCTGTTCGAGCTTAAAACATATCGCACACTATATCTTCATTTCGAGCGATGGGGCACGTGTATACCTCGCTAATGGTTAGCTTGTTAACTGGTTAGCTGGTTAGCTGGCTAACAGATATACAGCCATTCCGCGCCATAAAGGCACAATACCGCCCCGAGTGGTGACATGTGCGTCAGCCAAACATCCATCGCTGCTGTCCGCGGTGTCGATATCACATTTACCATCGTAACGATTGACGCTGCTGAGTTATCCTGGTCTATACTTTTCTTTTGCGCAGCTACGAGTTCTGGTGTTTTTTCTTATGATATTTTTTTATGACGCATATGACAGAAAAATTTTAGTAATATTTTCTGGTTAGATAGACACAGAAATTTTAGTTTCAGTGAATAAAGGGCGCAAAAAGGACGTGGGACGAAAAAAAAAAGAGAAACGCAGCGAACATGAATGGCACCATGCAGACACAAGTAAAAGGTCAATAGAAGGTTGAGTGAGATGTACAATTAAAAGTACGTTATCTTTGTGTATGCACGTATATATGTATGTAAATGTGACTACTTTACTTCTTTGAAAAAAAATATGGCAGCTCTTGTTGCTACTGGCAGCAGCAGAAGCTTTTATGTACATTACGGCACGTTTAGGCACGCAAGAGCTAGACAAAAGGCGGCGTGTCGCAAACAACTGAAAGGTATGTTTTCAAATCTGCTTCGGAAGCATTGAACTGAAATGTGGGCCTAAAATGACTAAAAAAATAGATAGTTAATTATTCAGTGAAAACTGTAAATAATGAGAACTGAAAGCAACATTGGAGCCTTTCATCTGCTGGACGTCGCTAACAACATCCAGTTGGTTTTATACACTGCAAAATTTTTGCTTTCTTTCTTCAGCTTCTTCAGTGTCAGCTGGGACATCCAGTAAATACATCGTTTTATTTTTTTGTGACAACAGCGCCCGTGATTTCTACGTCATATCGTATCATGCTTTCTTTTTGCGACTTTTTCATTCCTAAATATAATCAGCTGCCAACAACCCACGGCTCGCGGCTGTGATACATGGAACATTGGAAATGTGTCTCCCGTAAAATCTTTGTGTAGCTTCGCCCGGCGTTATCAATCGAAAAAATCGATAGGAAAACAAGTCTGTATAGCTTCTTAGTCCCGGCACCAGTTGAAGTTGATTGTTTCGAATTCTTCTTTTCACACATGTATGTTTTTTTCTTTTTCCTATTATTTCGGGCATCTGGAACATCAAAGGAAAGCCGCCAACTTCTACAAGTTGGTGACCCGTTGGCACGTTCGATTGTACTGTGGATGACGGATTTGTTTATAACCTTGACTTTTTACCTTACGACTGCCCATGGTTGCGGGGCCACACCCACACTCTATTATGTCACATGGGAATGTAAACACAATCAATCATTCCACCAACACAATAACCCGAGTGCGGAGCAATGGGAGAGTCGGCTTACCAGCTGCGAGCTCACGGCCCAAAGGGCCTTAGTGCAGCACACTAGTGAGGTAGCTAGGCTCAGTGGAGCCCTGGAATAGGGGCCCACCCTTGCCGGAAGAGGCTCCAAGTCGCCGGCGCCCAAGAAGACGAAGGAGACCTCGAGACGCTAAATCCTTGAAAGAACCAAATAAAGTTTCTCTCTGTCTCTCTCTCCAATGTCAGTGCGTCGGAAGTTAGGAGCAGTATCAAAAGCCAATCATTCGTGCTTAGTTTTTTTTTATTTCTCCTCCGGCTCGTAACATTATTCATGCGCGCCTTTTTTTTCCTTTTTTACATGTAAGCCAGTTGGAATCCACCGCTTACACTTACTTTCTCACCGTGCATTCCAGGGAGCTCCTGCAGACTTTGTTTTTTAATTCTTGAATTTTTTGGGGCCAAAGCCACGATCTCAAAGGATGCCGCAATAGGCCAGGATTCACCCAATAATTTTCACCGCCTGGGGAACTTTCAGCTGATTCTAAATCTGAGAAGACGTTATATTGCGTTTGACCCGAGCCTTTTGGGACGTGCGCGTTAAACATAAAAAGTGAAACTAGGGAACCATTTCAAAACGCGACGGCACGACGAATATTTTGAAAAAAATAAACATAACATAGACGATTACATATCCGCTGCACTCGTGGCAAAGTGCCACTGTGTTTCAAGAGCTAAAGCCGTGGTGCCCGGTGCTACGCCCGACAACGTTGGGCACTGGCTGGCACCTCCTCCTGGACGCTCCTTTTTCTTAATGATTCCTGCACAGGAGGAGAGCCGCGCCACGTTCTTCATTATTGCTTGCATCTTTATGGGAGCCCTAAACGCTAAGAGAGAAGCCCGCAAGACAGGTGATCGCTAACAAATGACGGATGATATTGCGAACAAAAAGCACAGACTGCGAACATGCGCAATCCCACAACATAACCAAAGCGTTGGCGAGCAAATAAATTTTTCACTTACCCCGCCTGTTCTTCGCGCTGAATTCTGTACCATGACGGGGTGGAGACCCGCTGGACGCCTTTTGCGGAAGAGGTGTCAGTTTCGAGCTGCAAGTTGGGATGTGGGGGTCGCAGGCCAAGAAATGGGGCTGCTTATGGAGAATCAGCCGAAGCCGCGGTGATCGAGGTGTTCAGTTGGGATTGTCAATCATGTGACCCCTAAGCTCACCCCGCACTAACAACTCGGAGATGCAATCCTGACCCCTTTGAGTCGCATATCCCATTTGCACTCGATCTACTCGACGACATTCGCAATACTGGCGCCGGTGGGATGAGAAAGTCTGAGCCCGTTCAATACGAGATATGCGATGACGACCACAATTACATCAAAGACAATAAGTGTCATATAACGTTCTCCACAAAGAGTCCGTACAAACTCTAAGGAATTGCATCTTCGTCTGTGCGCACCAATCACCCAGGTAACGCATCGTCATCTTTTGCAGCGTTCAAAGTTGTATTGTTTTGGTTAAAAAAAAAAAAAAAGCTGCGATTAAAGCGCTGACTCGCAATATAGCCAAAACGGCAAGCTTACAACGAGGAAATCTGGTATATTTAAAGTCTAAAGAGCATCTGTGTATCGTTTATCAATTAGTTTTTTAAAGGGGACCACTGGAGTCGAAATACTTGCAATTATAGTTAAAGACGATGCACACAAAAGAAGAAACGAAAAAAAAACGGACACCAGTACAGACGTAGTCATTACATTTTCTGTGGTGTTTCGCATGTCCTCGAGATGTTATATCCCGGCGATCACTGAGTATTACAACACCACGTCATTTCTTTGAAATAATTTTACCACGTGCAGTCAAATTGCCACAAAGCGTTCTAGGCTTCCTTAAGTAAGAACATAGGCGGAGGTTTAGGGAACGGATGCGGAAAACCAACAATGCAACAACACCCACGTAGAACTAAAGACGACGACCACGGATAAATAATTATCATGACACTGAGAAGCATTTTGTGCCACAGGATATGTAAAGTTACGTTCAATTATTTCTGGATATCGTTTTGTTTCAAGCAAGCTTTCATGCGTTATAACCGAGAGCGCATACTTTTCATTGCGTCTTATATACGATCACTGCCCCATTGTGGGACTTCTGTAAGTGGTGTCCTATAAAAAAATGTGAAACATGCAATTCCTTGCATATATCTAAGTCTTGACACATCATGAAGCCAGCAAGCCATCTCCTTATACAATAACCTCAGTCGGTTGTGGGATTTAGGAAAACCTTTTAGGTAGAACGGTGGCGCATATGCTTGTTACTAAATACTTTTCCCGTAATGCGTCATTTACCGCAAGTTCACGATAGAACGACCACGACGGCCTCACCGTGACGGCATGACAAATAATACATGACGACTGTGGGACGAAGAAATAATGACCACGGTGGCCTGATGAGTTGGATGACAAAGCCTGATTGGCGACAATGTGCAAAGAAAATGACGGCATCACGTCCGCAAACCTAGTGATCCAAAATGTTAGACAACTTGCTCTACTGAGTATGCGTAGAAGCTGAGAGGATGACAGCACTATGATAATCAGATGGCGAAGCGGAATGACGACGATGGAATGACCATGACGGTCTTACAACCTTGAGCACATACCTACATATCTTTCGTATGGACTATATATATATATATATATATATCTATATATATATATCCATACGATAAATAAATAATAAATAATATAGTTTGTAGTGTGTGTGTGTGTGTGTGTGTGTGTGTGTGTGCGTGTGCGTGCGTGTGTGTGTGCGTGTGCGTGTGTGTGCGCGTGGACAAGATGAAAGGGAACCGAGGTTCCGATTTTTATTAACCATTCCATACGAAACCAAAAAAGACACCAAGGACAACATAGGGGAAGTTACTTCTACTTACTAATGAGTTAAAGGCATCGTAAACTAACGGAAATGAAATTGGATGAAAAAATAACTGGCAGCAGGTGAGATACGAACCCACGTCTCCGTATTACATACGCGATGCTCTTACCAGTCGATCACAAGCCAAGGTTTGTGAGTGACGGCGCTGGCTAACATTGCCAGGGTTAACTCTAGTAGTAAAACATAAATACTCAAGAAAATGAATGGGAAAATGGCGCCGCGGTGGCTCAATTGGTAAGAACATCGCACGCGAAATGCGAAGTCGTGGGTTTGTGTCTCACCTGCGCCCAGCTTTTAATCTACTTTCGTTTCCATTAATTTATCATTTCTTTAACTCAGCTAGTACGTATAAGTAATTTCCCCTATGCTGTCCTTGGTTTGTTTGTTTATTGGCTTCTTATGATTTAGATTAGATTAGATTAGTTTAGTTTAGGACAGACAGACAGACAGACAGACAGACAGACAGACAGACAGACAGACAGACAGACAGACAGACAGACAGACAGACAGACAGACTCGAAACACCCGAAGTAGGCAAAGAATGTTAATCACAATAAGATTCCCAATGCTATGAATTTCTCGTTGAAAAATCAAATCAACATACTAAAGCTGCGTCTAGATTTCTAATTCACACCATAAAAACGTCGTTAACCTTTACCGTTTCTAGCACCTAAGATGATTATGAGTAAGCTGCGCCTGTTATTGGGTTTAGTATCCTCGCGTTCTGTCTCCCAATATCCCGCCATTTTTCTACTTGTGGTGGTTTAAACCCGGCCTGGCTTCACTGTGAAGCGCTGTAGGGCTGCGACATACGTACCCGTCTCTTTGCTAAGGCAATTTTTTTCTTCTATTTCACGGATTGGGCTTTATATCGGGGTAACGTAAGGAATTCAAATAACCCCGCCAACTGCCAGCCTATGCTAGTTATGCGTTACCAAGCTCTTCCTACACGTGCAGCGAAAAGGCTCAAAAGTTTCATTACGCGGTATTGAAGTTCTGCGCGCTAAACCAGTACCCCCGAGTTCAGACAATTTTGCTGTACATACGGGAATGCGAAAAAATAGAAGATATCAGATGGTCAGACGAGGGCTGCTAGCGAAATTCTTTTTTCAAGTTTCTCGCAATCTAATCTTCTTAGAATTCTTCATTTTAGCTGTTTCAAAAGTGAAAAAAGGAAAGCACAAATACTTTGGCCGTGGGAAGCAGGACGGACGAGCGGTAACGGTAGTTTTTGATATTATAGCATCTGAATTTACCATGAGATACCTTTACGTTTCCGCCAAGGAACGCACAGGATTGCGCGGATTGCAGACTGGTCTGAAGCGTTGTGCAGCACTGCACATAAGGTAGAAGAGGCGAGACTTAATAAGTTATTCACTGCGAACACAGTCAACGACGCATGCGTCGATCTGGGATCTTTTCACCCTCCTTTTTTTCAATCTAAACCTGTATCTGCGACCAGTTTTGCTACTTCCTTGCACAAACCGAGATGTAACACTGCTTGCGCTCATCTCCAGTGACATCATCCCGTGCCCCGTCGTTCTGACAGAGAGCAGGCAAATGTAATAGGGCAGACGCTGTCGCTTTAGTTCGTTTGAAGAACTGGAAGGTCACACGCGCGAATCGCAAGTTGATTTGGGCACGTCGCATGCCCTGATAGGTACGCTGGCATCCACGCATAAAACGCCAACGTGTTGTAATGACGGGAGCCGCGATGGCTCGGAATTCAATTGCACAGTGAGATCGCGGAGGTCCGGTGGTAAGGGGAAATTTCGCGATCTGCTCGCGGTAATGAGATTAGCTTGATGAAAGCTTTAGCTCGAGCACAACTGCGAGTTCTCTAATCAAATATGCGTAAAACGTAGAAATGCCTATATGAGACAACCGCTGGACCAATTTGAAGAAAATTTGGCTCGTTTTAGAGACAGTGAACGTAGAAAATCTTGCATTTCTAAGAAGGAGAATTCTCATTTGGGACTTGGCACTCGTTATAAAATGCGTCGCTGATCAGTAAGCTTGAAGTGAACTGAAGCGCGAAGATTACACTTCTATGACAGTGTGACAAAACGCAGATATCGCAGTTTTGATAAAGTGCATCTGGTGAAACATTTGAAGCGGTCGTGAAATTGTGCATACGTTTATGTAGTTTACTTGAAACGTTTGCGATCCTTACGAAGGCCTCGGAAACCTTTACTCACGAATTAGCCGTATACTTAATAGCGGTGTGTGGTAAATCAAATTTTGTCTACCTTAGGTTTATTCATAAGAGAAGTTTACAAAATTGTGGTGCTATTATTCATTGCGGATTTACGTAGCTTAAGATGTGGTAGTTTAGGTGATTGCTTTTGCAATTTTTTTTCATTTTTCGCAAATTTCGTAAAAAAGTTACTACCTAAATAAAGAAAAAGTATGCTGCATACAGTCACTGTAATTGAACTTTTGCTTTTAAATACATCAAATATGAAATTTGATAGGGTATTGACGATTAAAACAACGTCTTCGTTCCTTTGTATTTATACGGCAGCTCCGGAGTCAAAGCTTAGTCTTAACTGTATAGGACGAACCTTAAGGCTCACACGCACTGCTTAGACGATGCTGATGGTGTTTGGGGGCCACGGATGCTCAACTTTCATGCTGCTCTGCATTACGACACCGTCGATCAGCAGGAAAAGCTTCCACTTGTGCCGCAGACATCTTTTTCTTGCTAACGTCAATCCTAGAATGGTCCTTAAGAAGAGAAAAACTGATATATTCATCGTAAGAGAAAAGCTGAGAGGTTGACCTCCACTACTATGTATAGCCCGTGACTTTGTGTTGGTGTAAGAGGAACAAGAGGAAATCTAGGAAGTGAAGATGATGGCTTGTAAATCGTGAAAAAGCGTGAACAAAACAAGAATATTACCATGAACGGGAATGCTTATCACAGTCATATATTACGTTGACTATCTCCAAAAAATTACAACATCGTCTATCACATGAGACGCGGAGTATTTTGGCCGTGGACCTAAAAAAACGCACTCAGAAAGTGCATAGCTGGAGCAAGGAGCCTTCATTGGCTTTCTCACAAAGACAACGTGCAAACAGAGCTGTACGAAGTGCAACAAAACCACCGTGGTGTAGCTTTTAGAACACCAGGGTCGTTAAGGAGAGTCTATTGTCCTGTGCCATGGAAATCGGTTGAGTACAACAAAAATGTCTTCATGCATAGAGTGTTCTGCAGTCAAGAATAAGGAAGCCTTTTGTGCGGTGGTTTATCGGCCACCAACAGGTAAAGTATTCACTAGCAAATGATTTATTTTGAATAAAGTGATACCATTTTACAAAAGTTACACTTCTTGTGCTGGCCCTCCTGGGTCACTGGCGACATCAACATGCGCGGCGAGTCTGTCAGATCTAAACGACTCCAATCATGGTTCGATTCATGTGAATGCGCAAACACTGCAACAAAAAAAAAATACCTAGTCGCTTATCACAGAATAGCTAGTCGGTACTTCATACCAGCGTCACGAAGGTCACAAATTACAATGGTGCTTCAGGCTGGTTATCTTATCTAGTAAGCGATCACCTGCCTATCTTCCTTTCCCTCTTGTCATGATCTCGTGTACCAACTAGAAACCAAGTTAGTGAATATTATCGCAAAATAAATATTTCCACTTTGGATGGTAATCGTGCTCCACTGCTTCAATAAATAGGAACATAGTGTGCGCAGAAAGCAACACAAACAGACATTATCAGCTTTTGCCTCAAATACCGAAGACCTGTTACGATCGTGCCATTAATAGAACACACAAGTCCTCGCAAAAAAAATATTTGTAGGCCATGAATAAACCCCATGCTGAGCGTAGGTTAGATAACCGGTGGACCATTAGGGTTACAGAATGGGTGCCAAGAGAAGGGAAGCGCAGTCGAGGACGGCAGAAGACTAGGTGGGGCGATGAAATTAGGAAATTCGCGGTTGCTAGCTGGAGTCGGTTGGCGCAGGACAGGTGTAATTGGAGATCACAGGGAGAGAGGCCTTCGTCCTGCAGTGGACATAAAATAGGCTGATGATAATGATAGGGTAGAATACACACACAAACACACCCACGCAAAATTCACCATGCTTTCGGGCCGTGTCACTGCTTGATAAATTCCAAAGGTATCGCAACAAGGTAAGCGTTGACATCAAACCAGCCAGGGTTTCTCATTATCAACATACATTAAATTCTGGAGTTTTACGTGCCAAAACTACGATTTAATTATGAAGCACGTCGTATTGGGGGACTCAGGATTAATTTTGACCACCTGGGGATCATTAACGTGCCTCCAATGCAGGGGACACGGGCGTTTTGCATTTCGGCCCCATCGAAATGCGGCAGCCGTGGACGGGATTTCATACCGCGACTTCGTGCTTAGCAGGGCAGTACCACAGCCGCTAATACACTGAAGCGGGTAACATACATTCGCGAAAATTTATGATAACTCTCGGAAAATAGAAAATGACAGAACTAAATAAACGGAATATGATAGAAGACGTAATGTGGACCAAATTTGAGTGCATTTTCCGAAAGCGCCACAGAAGTATTGAAGCCCTATATGGATTCCAAAATTCAAATTCATAGAGTTGGCGCTGCTACATACTACATACGATCGAGATACTTAAGAACAAGTAAAACAGATTGTACACTATAGGTATGTTCATTGAGTTATAGAAGCAGTTTTTCCTATAGGGTGAAACATGGCAGCTTATCTTTTTTTTAAGTTGCAGGAGAAGAGTATACGGGGAGTGGATTACGGTGTATGGGCAACTAATGAAGAGTAATCTTACCAATAGAAAACAATATGTTCCGTTTGTTAACAAAGCCTCCTTAGTGACATTTGTCAAAAATGATTTACGTCAGGGTTCAATCCTAGGACCATTCCTCTTCGCCATTTAAATTAATTATCTCGGTAACATTACTAATGCCCTTAAGTTAATCATTAACAAAGACGAAACATATTTTTTTTTACCAATAGATTCCTCGTACACCTTGAGGTTGAGGAAAATGGTTACCCACAAATGGCTGCATCAAGACTATCCTATACCTAAGATGGATAAAAGTACGTATCTAATATTTCGGCCTACTATCAAGCTATGTACAGGTGACATGAAAATCACGTTTAAGAACCAAGAGCTGGAGCTGGCTGAAAAAACACAAACATTTCTTGGAGTATGGCTCCAGGAAAATATGTCCTGGAACCCTCCCGTCGGCAGGCTCACGTCAGAACTACGTAATACTTTCGGGCGCATATTTAAATAAATCCGGCCGTACAACTGCGGCTGAGCAAGAAAATGTATTACGCCTTTATCATTGACGCTGATCGTTAGCATGTGTGGCATATATGCTGTAGGACAACATGCTATACAACATGCTATGCGTTTATAGTTAGAAATATACTGAACTATACCTATAGGTATACCTATATCTATACCTAAGCAAGTTAGAAGTACTTCCAAAAAAATGCTCCATTTATTAGAAAACCATTACGGTGATTCAAGGGAGATGTCTTGTAATCAATTGCCCCCCCTCCTTCCCATAATAATAAAAAAAACATCACATGCTCAAAGCAAAACAAGTTTATGACTACAAACTATTACACTACATTCATAAATGCAAGCTTCAGTATTCGCTAGTACATTAACCTACGCACAATTACTCACTGCCTAGAAAACGCATTCAGGTACCTGCTACAAGGAGAGGACATAGTAGGGCGCTAACCACATATCACATGCCTGTGCTTCTAAATAGCGCTGGTGAAAATGTAAACATCTACTGCTCATTACCGAAATTCAACCACATCAAACATATTGTAGTAAATGGAATAACGTAACGTTGTACCAGCCGCTATAGAATATTACTGTCTTGTGGGACGTTCTGGTTCCATGTAAAACATGTGTATACATATCGTAAAAATAACTACAATAACTACATCTCCCTGACTTTTCGGCTAGCTTTTACGTATTTCGGCCAAACAGACGCGCGAAGTGTTTCGTGCACCAAATTTAGATGCCGTTGAGCAAATTTTTTATGTTGCTGTGAATATTTTGTTGCTGCAGTTTACATGTGTATTTAGTACGTGTGCAGCCAGTGTTTGCTGTATATTTTTTTAGTATTTCACTGTAGCTTAGATTTCTGTTTTACCTCGAGGTGAAACCCCGTAAGGTCGAAGGGTTCTTTCGCTTCACTTCGATTTTCTGCATATAGACATGCGTTGAAATAAAGAATCATAAATCAATTTATTTTGGGAAGTTGCGCTAGGCCCCTCTGTGACGTCGATAGCAAACACATACCGGTCTTGTAGCGCCGCTCACAGTGGACGTAAACAGGTCTCGCTATTAAATATCGACAGATCGATAGAAAGTACAGACCGCACGCTGGACTCGAACGCGTTGCAATTGAGGAAGGCGTGTTCTCGTGTACACTGTTGATTTGACCGAGAATTCGCCATTTTTACCGTGCTGTGTTCCAAGTATAGCAGAAAAATAATCGCTCAACAAACTCGCCTCGACAACAAATTTCATTCGACGAGCTTTGTCTAGGTATAAATTACTACGGTGCCGAAATTTTCAACTTCCGCAAGTTTAAAAGTAATGCTTCTATACGTGAACTTGCTGCGTCAGAGCAACCGAACGTTTTAGCTTTTTGATACAAATCAGCAGGAATAAACAAGTGTAGCGCATGTTGTTTGCTTTTACCAATCGCATGCTTTACTCTGTAAAACATGAATCACGCAAAGATAGCATGGAGGAAGAAAAGCGTAGGAGAGGCCCCGGCTCGCCTACATCAGATGAAGAAAGTATAGCAGAGGTCACGTGACTTTTTTTACGCAAATGAGCCCTGGTACTGTTGTGCGAAACATCAGCGTTGCCATAGCAACCGCGCTCCTGAAGCAGCCGCTGCTGCTCTCGGCCTCTGAAAAGTGAGATAAGATTTTTCGGCCCGTGTTTTCCTCGCAGAATGCTCTGTTCGTGAGAAAAGGTGACTTTGGGGTGTTGTGTGTAAGTTTGAAAGTTGCGTTTTGTGTGTGTGTGTGTGCGTGCGTGCGTGCGTGCGTGTGTGTGTGTGTGTGTGCGTGTGTGTGTGTGTGTGTGTGTGTGTGTGTGTGTGTGTGTGTGCGCGTGTGTGCGTGTGCGTGTGCGTGTGCGTGTGTGTGTGTGTGTGTGTGTGTGTGTGTGTGTGTGTGTGTGTGTGCCCAAAACACAGCAGCCGAAAACAGTAACCTCTAAGTAACCACGTCGAGTTTGTAAGCGCCTTGCAGAAGTTTAATCGCCTAAGCGTTTACTTCGTGCAGCTAGCTTGTAGGTTAATTAATTTGAACATCTACTGCCATTCAAGATTGCAATGCCGAGCAGCGGACAACAAGAGGAACTTCAGCATGGAAAACATAGATGAAGGAGTAAACACGCTCACATGAGTAGTCGTTTAGGCGGAGAGAACAGTTGGAAGAAATCAGAATTGAAGAATTCGAGCTAGGGGGAAGACCAAAAACGAACGCGCCCCCACGCTATCCCTGTGTGCCAAGAAGGTTTTCTGTACATTTTGCGTGCTGTAACATGGTGCTGACCTGTACAACTAAGTCAAGTTCTCAGCGACCTGTACATCAGTGAAGCGGGCTGTCGAGCGGCAAAATATATGCGCCCAATACAAAATCAGCACACTTCACTTGGTTACCAAACGCTGTCACATTTATCGCCATGACCTAAGTATCAAAGCGCGAACTTGTGCGGGTATTTGCGTAAACGTGTGTGCAAGCAATTACTTTTCTCAGGCCGCAGAGTTGGTTTTTGCAGCGATGGTACGCAAAGAGAAGTCTAAGGCCGAACGAAGAAACAGAGCTCGTCCACTAAATTTGCATATCGAGCGTGTAGCAGCTGCTGTAGCACGAGATCTGTAGAACTCTACGCCGTAACTTTACACCAACAGGCTAGCAAAGCCCAGTCGTAAGAGGGGTGTCGGCAAGCACCACAGCGTCTTTCGTCACTCTTTCGTCACTATATCCCTTGCGATGGAAGTTAGCGCGGAGCTACGGGTCCCTTATTCCCGGCGTTGAACAATTTATGAGGCGTTGTGCAAGACACGGCTTGAAAAAAGAGGATTGTCGTCCGGGCACGTGTACGTGGAAGCCGGGTCATGGCTGCCTGCGATGACCTTAGCGGATGCCTCGGCTGTCTGCAGTTAAATGCTACGCATCGCTACAAGAGCAGCAAAAACGATGCTTTCACTGGCATTGACGAAATTAGTGTGCACCAACTGCACATAAAGAAGGTAAAGATCAGCGCAATTATACAGGGAAGCTCTCCTGAAATTGGACTTTGATGGATGTATAGATAAGAGTTTTCCCGCTGCCTCATCGTTTATCGGACGATTTGTTCGATGAAAGTACTTTTGCTAAATACTTAGCCACTAACAGTATCCCTTCATAACTACTGATCCTTTTATTTCAGTGAAGTATGCTGTATGTGCGAGTGAAAGCGTGAGAGTTGAAGCGTGCGAGGGTGAGCCGACGCTGGCGGCCCCGTCTCGCGCTCGCAAGGCAAGAAAGCGGGGAAGAAGCGCGCCGTCTACCGTCGCGCCGAAGTCACCAGAGGGAGAGTAGCGGGGGTGGGGGGGGGGCTGTTCAACTCAGGCGGCTGCAGCGTAAGGCACGGTTGCGAGTGTCCGTGTGGGCCCTATGTGAAATGGGGTCTGCGATGAGTACAGAGTTTAGGTGCGCCGGGGGCTGATAGCTTCGTGTGCGCTGTGTTCTCGCCGCTTTGTTCGCATTGAAGCGAGAGACAGCGCGAAGGTCAATTCGCCCGCTGCTGATGCTGCTCTTCCTCACTCCAGCGTTTTGACAGCGAGTGTGCGCACTCATGGAGCGAGATATTTCTATGTTTGCATTCGCGCGCGTGACACCATGTTTGTTAATTTAGTTAGTATGACTAAGTTTATAAGTTTATACGGCCGAAATAAAGCTAGTATCCTCACTTCCTACAGCCGTCTAATAATTTGCTATCGCCGTCGATGCTTCGCCTTACGGGCGAAACTGCGACTTTATCTGACACATTTACTGTTGGAATTCGCCGAAAAATATGCCTCCCCACTTGGTTGCGCAAGAGCACGTGCCGTATTTGCTGCAGAGAACAAGTGAGCAAAAAATTTAAAGTGGTCTAAGAAATGAAAAATGAAAAAAAAAATTCCGCACCCTGCCACTGTGCGAAGGAGGAGGCCAGCGAAGCTGTGAATGTGGGCCCCTCAATGGCTAACTGCACCTCCGCCCCGGGTCGGCGCGGTATTGCAGTATCTCTGGGATCGGGCCACGTATGGGGCGTGCTTAACGCCTGCTTGCCCTCTGCCGCGAGGTTGGCCCAGCATTCTACTATCTTCAGGAACGGCTCAAGTATAAAAAATAGTTGGTCTATGACAACGGAGACGAGATTCGCCAGAAGCTAGCCATAAACAGCTTCGCTGTAAAAACGGACGAACTTATGTTCTATGGCACACAATGGTTTTACATTGTCTACGATTTCTGATAACTTCGTTAACGTAATAATAACTAAAAGTTTATATTTTAGCCTCATAGATCAGAAAATTAATCAGGAATCGAGAGAGCTCTTTCGTGGTGCGTAGGCAGACGCTGCGTTTCGTTCCCGCAGCTTTCGCCGCAAAGCTAAGAAAAGTAGTTCCCGAGCATAAAATTAAATTATGGGGTTTTACGTGCCAAAACTACGATCTGATAATGATGCACGCCGTAATGGGGGACTCCCGAAATTTGGACCACCTGGGGTTCTTTAACGTGCACCTCAATCTAAGTAACGCGGTTGTTTCCGTATTCCGCCCCAAATCGAAATTCGGCCGCCTCGGCCGGGATTCGATCCCGCGACCTCGTGCTTAGCAGCCCTTCACCCACCGTGCTCACTCAGTGGCTATGGTGTTGGGCTGCTGAGCATTGAGGTCGCGGGATCGAATTCTGGCCACGGCGGCCGCATTTCAATGGGGGCGAAATGCGAAAACACCCGTGTACTTAGATTTAGGTGCACGTTAAAGAATCCCAGGTGGTCAAAATTTCCGGAGTCCTCCACTACAGCGTGGCTCATAATCAAAAAGTGGTTTTAGCACGTAAAACCCCATAATTTTAGCAGCCCTTCCCAAGTCTGGCGGTTCCTGCTGAGCTGCAGTGGAACATTGTCTCAGCGGAGCGGGCAGTACGCGTCAAGCTAACGTCATTTAGTGTTTCTCCGGACGCTTAAGGCCGCCCCACATTCAGCGTTTCTACCGGCGTTTTTCGGCGTTGCGTCTCCCGGCGTGGTCGCATGAACGGCGCCAGAGAGGGCGTCCAGCCACACGAGCGGCACGCGGACCAGCGCCAGCGCAGCGTCGCACAATGTGACCAGATTTATTTTACCAGATACCTCCTAAGCTAATTGTGTAATACCAATGAAAAGAGCTGTCATAAGTATTCTTCAATGCAATACTTATGCCTTTTGCATAGTTTTACGCTAAATAAAATATTCAGGGCTGTGTAGAAAAATTACACAAGGCTAAGCTTCAGAAAACTGGCAGCAATATCGGCGTGAACATCACGAGCGGTCGGCGCGTCGGCGTGCGAAGCTGAGCATCGAGGGTTCTTTATTCTATGATAGAGGGGGAAGTAGGTGCTTTTTATTGCTAGACGCCATACGCCACATCATGGAAAGAAGGCAGCAGCTTTTGCTGCTGAAAAAGAAGCTCCTGCTTCTCATTTGGTACACCCGGCAGGACGATGGCGGCGACTTCAATCCACAAAACGTTTTTTTTAACACGATTCTTGTGTTCCTTGTGTTTGGTCTGCCACAATATCGGCCTTGCTTCTACAATGGCTATAAGAAGCTCGTTATCGATGTTCGCCGGTAGCATGATTGAAGCAACCAAACAAACAGCAATGGCGGCGCGAACTGCGAATCTGCGGAAGTTTCTTGCAAGAGTTGCCAGCAGCGCGGCCACGCCCTGCCACGCGCTGATTGGTCGGCGCTGTCGAGCCGCTTCCGACGGCGGCGGCGAGATCTGGTGTCCCTTGAGCACGACGTTTTGGCTTGGCGCCAGCCTCAGCGTCGACGCCGAGCGACGCCGGGCGACAAAACGCCAGAAAACGCCGGGAAAACGCTGAATGTGGGGCGGCCTTTACTAGCGGGAACGGTTTGTAGTCGCTCTACCTCGTGCGTCATGGAGTAACGACGTTGGCAGTATTTTACTTGCGGTATAGCTAGAACGTCCACGAAATGTCCAAGGGCTACGCTAAACTTTGCTATCGCTGTCAATGCTTCACCCCGTCTGGAGATACTGCCAAATTTTGTCCTTTATTTGGTACGACTGCATGCCTTTTATGTGCGCTGTGATGGTTGAGCGCTCTTAAACGTAGACAACCTCCAGCGGTGTGTTAGGACGCTCACGTTTATCAATAGCAACAATAAAACGAAAATAATAATAATTTTGGCATGGTGTGGAATATAGATACATGTTCTTGACTGTTTAATTATGAGAAAAACGCCACATGCGATAAGCTTGTCTGTGTAGTTGTCCCTTGTATTTATGAAGAAAGCTTATTCATGAGAGAACATTGTAACTGCTGCCAGGTGGATGGTTTTGTTTACTTGCAGGCTAGTGTGATTTCCGTTGCATACGTTACCCAACTTTCAGGAACTCCATTTCAGCCATCAGACGATAGAGAAACATACCTATTACTTTGTGTGATAAGCCTACGAAAACTGTTTGCGTAGTTTGGCTATGACCTGTGCGTATAATTAGCTACAGGTGCATTAGCAAATTTTAGCTATAGCACAGAACACGAGTTAAGGAAATCAGGGTCGAAGAAGCAACAATCCCTAATAACATCCAGGCCCTGCCGTAAGCCTATGCGCTTCGGGATATCCAATTTATTCACGTTATACCGAATAATTACGTGATTGATCTTCGCTGGTTTTATTACAGAGCAAATATAGAAAAAACACTGGATGTCAGCTGTGCTTTTATCATTCCGTCGTCTCACCAAATGTTACTCTGGTTCCCCGTAGCGTACTACTAACCACGATCAGTTTACTAATTCTACAGGGTATAAATGGTAGAGGGTATGAATTCTACAGGGCATCAATGCCGCACCGCGAAGCAGAACAGAAGGACGCAAGAAATACGAGAGCGAGCGCTTACTGCCAATTTTTTTTTTAGAGAGAGGTTTATTAAAAACACAGAAGCAAAACAAAAATAAGCGATATGTGAAATAAAAGAGATACCGTAGCCATCCACTGCACATGCCGACGTTGTCAGGAAATGCCAACTGGCTTTGCTACAAGGCCAGAGATGGCTTACTTATTCATGGGCATCATCCACGTGCCATGATCGCTGCTTCGACCGTGAGGCGTGTGTGATGGTCCCTGTTCGTTTCGCAACAATACGATATTCGTACATCCGAAGATGGAAAAAAAAGAGTTTGGCGAAAGCAAATTTTCAACGAGAAGAATTGATGAACGCTCGAATGTATTGCATAAGCCCGAAATTTGGGATCTACGTTAAGGCTTTAACGCATGCAATCACTTTAAGGAAGCCCAGTACTTGCCGTAAATGCTAATAAGGGCACAAGGTTTTCTTTTCCAACCACAAATTCGACGAGCAGAAAGAGGAAACCGTGAAAGCGCATGAGGTCATTTCAGAAAAAGGTGTTTCGCGGATCCCTGGCCCCGTGTTCAGCACTAAAAGAAGAAATGTACCTGATTCATTGAAGCGCCCAAGCAGTCATGTAAATCATCGCAGAGCAAGCTACCAAGAGAAAAAAGTAAAAAAAAAAAGAGAACCCTCACACTTCGTTTCATTAGTTTCCAGAGAACAAGGTTCAATTTCATCTTGAAGAAAGCGCGGAGTTCCCTCCAGGCGTAAGAACTAATCTCCCGATGAGTTCGTCGTTGCATTAACAGCACCGTTTGCCTGCAGCACGTGCGACCCTTACCGGCGCCGTGCATAATTAAAGAGTAGTCCTTTGCTAGGATGCACAGCTTCCAGAGACGTTTCGGATACGTCGGGATATTATTGTTTGAAATGGTGAAACCCGAAAAAAATGGGTCAAATGCTAATACAGCAGACTGAATTCAGCTCGTGGATTTGCATGTAATCCTACAGACTAATCTTTTAACTTGCTTAAGCCAAAAGGCAGTGAGTTAGTAATCCTGACGTGTTTCATTATTCAGCTACGTAGAACGATGAAATCGAAGTTTTTGCAAACACACGACAGTTACAGAAGTTGGGATTGCTTTTTGTTATCATTAACTTTACCATATATTGCCTTTGTTCTTCCTTTGCACTATCGTTACCTCACATGCAGGATACTTTGATTTGAAGACAGATTTAGATTTTTAATTAGGTCGTGTTCATTCCTCAAAGGCAAACTGCCTTACTTCACCAATGCTTTCACGTATGTGTGCGCGATAGTTGCAAGATACGTTACAGTAAATTAAATTTTGTTATCTCCCAAACTCAAGATACTTGGCTATAAAATTAGCAAACCACAGGCCCCAAGCAGTTTAGATCACCTAGGTATGTTAAACGTGCAAAGAAACCCTTCGTATAGCTCGCTTATACTTACATGGAATCGGGCTGTGCCACATCGCATTCCGGCAACTGTGCATCAGTGGCTGTGCCGATGCACCGCTGAACACGAGTCCGGACGTGGCGGCTGCATGCCACTGGAAGTGGAATGCAAAAAACGCTTGGTCACCGCGCACTTGCCGCAAATTAAGGAACCTCGGGCAGCGTAAGTTAATCCGAGATACACCCCCCCCCCCCCTGCCGCTGCCCCATAATCGGATCGTGGTTTTGACACGACAACCACAGAACTTACTTTGACGATGAATGATGGAGTTGAATGGTGCAAGGGGCCAGCCATAGCTAACGAATACCATGAAAACGGTGATGAGTTGTTAATGAAAAAACAAAGCTAATTACGAATCATCGGTTTAGCATAGTCGTAAAGAGGCGAGAAAATAGCGGCTGTAAAATGCGCAAGCAATACATATATTTCTTAAGGTAATGGCAACGGATAGTGACGGGGTTCTCCGACCACAAAAGTTTCGGTACAAACGGATGATCTAGCAAAACACTTCCGTCCCAGTAGCACGTACTATTGCCTCACCAGGGCGCTTCAACGTGACAGCTGGAAGGCATGTGGCCTACAAGAACGTCATCGCAGCAGAAGCTTGTGGCGAGCTGATCTGCTACGTATATCGTGGTTTGATAACTCGCGATCTACCAACGTCTCGTAAACATCTTAAAACTAAATTAGTATCAAAAAGTTGTTCTGTTGCAGGAAACATAGCCTGGTGGAAGGGGTGTCTGTACGCAGGGGCAAAATACGCTTTTTCTTTGAGCTTCTACTTTCCGACATCTTAACAGGATGTGAAGGGCCGTCAGCGTCCCGCCACATCTATCACATGTAGGACATTATAATCACCAGTCAACCGGTAGGAGTGGGTGTCATAGGTGCGGCCTATCTTAAGAGGACAGAAAAGAAACTATGTGTGTCATTCTTTTTATTGGTGACCAATTTCCCACGTTTCAACTTAATCACGTGGAGTTTATTAATTGTTTCCACGTCCCACCTACGTTGCCAATTGTTACTCAGTTTCCTAAAGTTCGCTGAAGCCAGTAATAGTTCCCTGGAGTCTAGTACATTTCTTAGAGCTTGGTACATGGAAAGGATAGTGCCTGTACATAAGTCGCGTGCTTAAAGAGCAGTCACTAACTACCGACTCATAGCTATGCTCTGCGTTGCATTTAAGGTGTTGAAGTTTGTTTTACGTACCTTGCTTCTTATGAGCGCTGAGAGCATTTAATAGATAACGAGCATGGATTTGTATCAGGGCGATCCGAAAAAGTGAACTTGGTTGCATTTCTAACTAATACTTCCGGTGCGGTATGCATAGTACCGGCCAAGTAGACGATGTTTACTTTGGCCTAAGTAAAGTATTTGATTAATTATGCTATGATCTCCTCATTACAAAGCTTACGAAAATGGACATATGTTCTCCCATCTCTGCCCTTGTATCTATTTACCTAGGCAGTAGATCTTGTTTCGTTGGCATTTAAGGAGAGAACTTTGTCAACTACGAAGGTCATCAGAAGAGTTCGATCCTCAAGGTTGAGTTCATGACTACCTGCTTTCCTTACTGTTTTTGAATGAAATTTCGTCAGTAATTTAACGCTCGTCATTCTTTGTATATGCTGACAATTTAAATATATTTAAGATTGTCGACAGTGTTCGCGACTACATTTGAAATCTAAAACGACATTACATCAATCTCAAACTTGTGCAGGACCCTCCCCCCCCCCCTTCCCCTGCCCTCTCCCCCTGTAAGCTACTCTTATATGCTTCCAAACCTATCGATTAACTTATACGCGGAAAACACACCGTGTTCACTTGTCGAACAGCATTTGCGATGCGCCTGTGCCTGGGGTCGATGAAATTAAAAATATGGTGCGTACTTCGTCAAAATGTTATGCTTTTTCTTCACAAGTTAGACATATTGAACAACGCTCCCTTCACTGTCATGGCATTGCTTGTCGTATTACGCACGACTCTGGGACCTCCTGCTGTAATGCTCTTACTACGCAACTCTAACATGACTGTTGCAACAAACTTGACTACCATTTCTTGCTGCCATTCTGAAATTTTAGTCTACGGTGGCTATTTGATTACTAGAGTGTGCATCTGTAGCTTGGAGCAGAACGTGCACATCTAATTATCAGCTCGCTGAGCGCCTCCAGAATAAATTGATGTCTATTCTGAATCACTGTCCATGCCGGTCTGGCGACCATGAGCCTCTGATGTGCACCTCCACTCCCACCATTACAATCAAAACGTGTTAAATCAGACCTTTCGTTCCCTTATAAGGTGGTCGAATGCACTATACACTTCCAATACTTCTCTATCATGGATAATTATTCGTGCTGGAAACGTGTACTAGGCAGCGTTCCGCGTTTTCTGCGTGGCCTTGCTGCATCAGAGACTTTCCTACGGCTCAACTGCGAGAAAACATGTAATAAATCTTCCGGGCGTATTGACATATTTCGGAGTTCATCTCCTGTGTTCTGTACATGCGGCGGATAATCATGTTGTACGACGTTCCACTTTAAAATCCACTCCTCGTTTCCTTTTTCCCTCCGTTTATTTCTCTCCCTGAAAGTGTTTTGTCTACCCGATTGATGTGTTCCGTACATTCCATGTTGCGGATTACATTTTAATAGACCAGCAAAAGGCCCTGCGAAGGTGTTCCTCGGCACTATAATAAACGTTTGATTGTTTGAGGCTGCTGGCCAATTGAGAAACGATTGTCAGCACCAGGATCGACTAGAACTGTCTGCTACGAACTATTATAGCACAATGAATTTTTATGAATTCGCGCCTTGGTGAAGAGGTAGCAAACACGTTCTTCCAGCTACTTTTCCTTCAAGATGGGTGAAAACGCGGGAATTGATAAGAATTACTCGAAAAAAAGGCTGATCAGAAGCACAAAAATGCTAAATGAACAAATGGTAGATGACGCAATGTCACACTTAAGTTTGACATGGCGTCATCTACTGTTTGCAGTTCAATTGGACGCACACATTCAGTACTTTGATGCTGGACTGTACGAAACAAAATAACTCAGTACAGTGCATGTTGCCCTCATATTTAGTGGTCGATGACGCAAAGTATGGTAACCACCACTACACAAATTTCTAGAGCAAAATTGTTTATCTGTGTCGCTAGTGGAGCTTTTATCGAGTCACTTTTTTCCACGCGCCATCACCTTTAAATACGAGCTACTTTGTTACTTTTTCGGCCTTGTTTCATGAATCGAAATGTGTGCATTCTTTCCTATTCACTCCTTTTGTGAATCGTCATTGATGGCATTCACTACACACAAATCAGCCTTTTGCCACGCATGTGCAGGTGTTTCTATATTTTTTTCTCTCTCCCTCTTTTCGGAAAGAACCGGCCAGCGTTAGGGTCTCTTGTGTGCGTATTTATCTGCCTGTCCTAACCAGGCGCTCCATTATATACCGTTTACCTGCAATGTTTTTCCCCTTCAGAAAACGAGTTCGTGCGTGCGCGTGTTCCAATTAGCCAATCTCGTTATTTCGCGAGTCGTCGCACAAGCGTTCACGACTCACTAACCACTCTCACGTTCTTTATTGCAAAACACGGCTAGCCCACCAGTCAACTTTTGGGAGCAAATGCTGGTACGACACCGGCTTTGTAGTGGTCGTCCTTCCTGCCACCAGCAGGGCGTACATTCAGTTCAACGAAGTGCTGTGTAGCAGCTACAACAGCAAAGAGAGAGAGAAGGAAAAATCGAGGATACGGGCGTTTTTGGTGTAAAGCTTCCTTTTAATAGTAATGTCTCTTGTTCAGGAAACACTTTGAGCAACGATGAAATGCAAAGTTGTCAATTTCTTGCTTGTCAGTTAGCGCGAGATAGAGAGAGAGAGGAGAGAGAGAGAGGGAGGTAAAGGGAGAAGAGTAATAGCGGAAAAATGCAGGGACGTCAACCAGATGGCCATTCGTTCTGCGACGCTGCGCAGCAGGAGGTAGGGATGCAACTGTCGCGGTACCCCAGTGTTTTATGACATCGGGCTGTTCAGCTCGAGGTCACGGGTTTCATTTCGGCAGCGTAAGCCGAATTTTAATGAGGGCGGAATGGAAGAACCTTCGGGTGTACCATACATTGGGCGCGTGTCAAAGAAGTCGAGGTGGTCGAGGTTGCAAGGTTAATCTGGATGCCCCTATTACGAGGCACCCCATCATCAGATCATGGTTTTGTCACGTAAAAACCCATAATTTCTTTACGAGGGGAGGAGGTGGGGGTAGGAAAGAAATATAAATAAATAAATAAATAAATAAATAAATAAATAAATAAATAAATAAATAAATAGATAAAAGATTAATGAACGCGTACACAGACACAGACACGCACAAGCACACGAAAAAGACAAACAAAAAGAAAGAAAGAAAAAATGGAAGGAAAGAAAGAAAGAAAGAAATAAAGGACAGAAAAACGAAAGGAAGGAAACACAATGGGTGTTGCCTCATCTTGTGATGTATTTTCAAACTATTGTAAGGAATATAACCAACGTGCGCACAGAGTCAGCAGCATCGGCAGCATCAAGCGCGCGGCAGAGGCTCGAGCTCGGGAACTGCTCGGTGCATGCTAGAACCGGCGGTCGCCATGAACCCCAATAAATCTCCTTTATAAGTGGTGGAGGTGCGGGGTAACGTTCCATTCTACCACCCTGGAACTCCGTTCTCGGACGCTACCCTCCGCCATGCCGGACGCCGAGCAGCAGACTCTTCCATCGCCACCCGTCCCTTGCGCTGGCACCGTTCGCCAGCGTGAGCCTCCCATCTTCAGCGGAACCAACGGCAACGACGTTGAAAAGTGGCTGTCGTGCTACGAACGGGTGAGCGTTCACAACAAATGGAATGACTCGGACAAACTGGCTTACGTATCATTCTACCTTGCGGGCGTGGCCAGTCTCTGGTTCAGAAATCACGAGAGGGATATCCGAACGTGGTCGGCGTTCAAGACGTCGCTTACAGAAGAATTTGACCAACCCGCCGTCAGGAAACTCCGAGCCGAGCAGCGTTTGCGTACACGCACAGGTCACGGGTAAGACATTCACCAGCTATATAGAAGACGTTCTAAATTTGGGTGCAGGCGCGTGAGCGTTGCCATGACGGAAGCGGAAAAGATCAAGCACGTCATCAAGGGAATCGATGATGACGCGTTCCAGATGCTTCTGGCCAAGGACCCGCGCACTGTTGGCGACGTCATCAGCTCGTGCCAGAGCTATGATGAATTACGTAAGCAGCGACCTCTGACAAGGCGACATCCCACACCAAATGCGGCGTCACTCTGCACCCTGACCACCGGCCAAGAACAAGCCTCCTTGATAACCCAGCTCAAGGATGTTGTACGCGAAGAAGTCGCACGACAGCTATCTCTGGTGTCCGTTACTCAGGAGTCTGCCAGCACTTTGCCGTCTCATCTCCATAACGTGATCCATGAAGAGGTCGCGGAAGCGCTGCCGGCTGTTCACCAGCAGGATGTCGCGACTACACCAGTCACTTATGCTACGGTTGCTGCAATGGCCCCTCGCACTGTGCCCGTGCGTCGCTTCCAGCAGCCTGTGCACCGCCCTCCCCCTCCCGACCCCTGGACCACCACTGCCATCGCTAACCCGTGGTGTACGCCGGACAATCGCCCTATCTGCTTCGCATGTAGGTGTCCCGGTCTTGTCGCAAGGTTCTGCCGCCGCCGATCGCAGGCATTCGATGACGATCGCGGAGCGCCCTATGTGCCGCCTGATTCAAATGCGCCTTACGGACCCTTCGACCCATCACCAGCTCGCTCCCAGACTGATCGCCGTTCTCGCTTCGAACACCCCCGATCACCCTCTCCACGTCGCCGATCGCTTTCCCCTATGCGTCGACGACCCATCGCTAACGAAGAGAGAAACTAGACGACGCAGTTCCTGAGGCAAGAACTGCGCAAGTGTCGACATGTCGAAGTCCTCTTCGTTTACCTGCCAATGTCATTGATGTGTTTATTGAAAATGTAGCTACAGTCGCCCTCGTCGATACCGGTGCCGCTATTTCAGTTATGGATGCCAGGTTTTGTCGTTCGCTTCGCAAAGTGACGACGTCTCTGTCTGGATTGTCGCTTCGAACGGCGAGTGCTCAACCCATTTGCCCTACCGATGCTTGTACTGCCCGTGTGACCATACAGGACGTTTTGTACACGATTGAATTCATAGTTCTTTCATCGTGCTCCCACGCCGTTATTCTAGGATGGGATTTTCTCGCACGCCACAATGCCATCATCAACTGCGCTCGGGCTGAGATTGAACTTTTCCACCTCGGTGACCTGGATTCCGTCGATGCTCATCCTGCCGCTAAAATTGTCGTGAAAGAAGACTCGTGTATTCCCCCGTGCTCGTCAGCATTCGTACCAGTCTTCTGTAGTACCATATCCGACGGGACGGTCTTCTTCATGCCCTCTCATCACTTTGTTACCCGAAAAGCGCTTCCTTTGCCCTTTGCAGCTCTTGATTTTGCCGCCGGTGTTAGCACGATGGCCATTTACAATCATCTTTCGTCGCCGCTATCACTGCTCCGCCACGCATGCCTTGGTTACGTCGAGTCAGTCGATTCAACACGAATTGTCTCCGTCCTCGACGAAGTGCCTTCTACTGCCGTCCATGAACTGAGTGCCCTCTCCGTACCCGACTCAACGTGGACTGGTGTGTTCAGCCCATTCATCGCCGAAGATCTGACGCATTCGCAGCGATCTCAACTTCTCGCAGTCCTTCAGCACTTTCGCCGTTCTTTCGACGTTGCGCAAACATCTCTTGGCCGTGCATCGACGGTCGAGCATTACATCGACACTGGCTCTCACTCACCGCTGCGACAAAGACCATATCGCGTGTCCGCTACGGAACGTCGCGTCATTGCAGACCAGGTCGATGACATGTTCCGTCGAGGCGTCATTCAACCTTCCCAAGCCCATGGGCCTCTCCCGTGGTCCTCGTCACAAAAAAAGGACGGTTCCATCCGCTTCTGTGTTGATTTTCGACGGTTGAACAAGATCACGCTGAAGGACGTCTACCCATTACCACACATCAATGATGCTTTGGATTGTTTGCAGGGAGCCGAGCTCTTTTCTTTGCTGGATTTGCGGTCAGGCTACTGGCAGGTTCCGATGGCAGAGGCCGATCGCCCGGAAACTGCCTTTGTTATACCAGACGGCTTGTATGAATTCACCGTCATGCCTTTCAGACTTTGCAATGTACCTGCTACGTTCGAAAGAATGATGGATAATGTTCTGGGTGGCCTCAAATGGAAAATCTCTCTTTGCTATCTTGACGACATTGTGGTGTTCGCCCCTGATTTCGCAACGCACCTGCTCCGCCTCCAGCACGTACTCACTTGCTTGACCAACGCCGGGTTGCAACTTAACCTGAAGAAGTGTCGATTTGCTGTTCGTCAGCTCACAATTTTGGGCCATGTCGGGTCAAAGGACCTGGATCCCGAGAAGCTACGTGCTGTTACTGCGTTCCCAAAACCTACCACTATGAAATAGCTACGCAGTTTTATCGGCCTTTGCTCTTACTTCCGGCGATTCGTTCGAAACTTTGCGTCAATTATATCGCCTCTCACGCATCTCCTTGGTGGCGCTAGAGATCGCTCATCATGGTCTCCAGCGTGTGACGACGCCTTCGTAACCTTGCGCCGTCTTCTCACGACGCCACCCATCCTTCGCCATTTTGATCCTCAAGCGCCAACCGAAATTCATTCCGATGCAAGCGGTGTAGGCCTTGGCGCTGTGTTGGCACAGCGTCAAGCTGGACACACAGAATACGCCATCGCATACGCGAGTCGCACGTTAACCAAGGCAGAGACTAATTACAGCGTTACAGAAAAGTTGTGTTTGGCCATTGTGTGGGCGCTTGGCAAGCTTCGCCCATATTTATACGGCCGATCGTTTGACGTAGTGACCGACCACCACGCACTATGTTGGCTGTCGACGCTCAAAGATCCATCGAGCCGCCTTGCCCGCTGGGCATTGCGAATCCATGAATATGACATCCGCGTGGTTTACCATTCCGGGCGAAAGCACTCCGACGCTGACGCGCTAACCCGATCGCCGCTTCGCCCGGAGGCCAGTCACGACTCCTACTGCGAGGGCACATTATCCTCTCTGGACGTTGACATTATCGCTGCTGCACAGCGTAATGATCCCTGGACTGCATCTCTGCTCGACCTTCTCTCGGATACGTCGAAAGCTCTGGCTTCGGCGCCAAGTTCCTCATTTTGCGATTCGAGACCAGCTACTATATCGACGCAACTATGCCCCAGAGGGACGCACCTGGTTGCTCGTCATTCCGAGAATCTTGCGATCAGAGCTCTGCTCCTCGTTCCACGTCGACCCTCAGTGTGGCCACGGGGAGTTTTCAAGACCTACGAAAGACTTCGACACCTCTATTACTGGCGGGGAATGTACAATTTCGTTCGAAAGTTCGTACGCTTTTGTCATGAGTGCCAACGCCGCAAAGCGCCAGTGCACAACTCCGCCGGTGAACTCCAGCCTTTACAATGCCTATCCCGACCCTTTGATCGCGTGGGCATAGACCTCTACGGGCCACTTCCGTTGACTCCTACCGGAAACAGGTCGATAATCGTTATGGTAGACCACTTAACCCGTTATGTGGAGACTGCTGCTCTACCAAATGCTACAGCGCAGGAGGTCGCCAGTTTCATACTTCGCCGTTTTCTCCTTCGTCATGGAGGTCCACATGAACTTTTAAGCGACAGAGGCCGCGCCTTCTTATCTGAAGTCATCGAACAACTGCTTGCTGAATGCGCTATTGTTCAGCGTAAATGCACTGCTTATCACCCACAGACTAGCGGTACCACGGAACGCTTTAATCGAACTCTTGGTGACATGCTCGCCATGTATGTCTCACTTATCACTCTAATTGGGACCTAGTTCTTCCGTTTGTGACCTACGCCTACAACACCGCGACTCAGGCCCCTACCGGATTCTCACCTTTTAACTTCTTTACGGCCGTCATTCTTCGCACACAATTGACACCATTCTGCCCTACCGGCCGGACCCATCCGAATGCCTGCCGATCGTGGAAGCCGCCAGACACGCCGAGGAATGCCGCCAGCTGGCCCGCCGATTCACCTTGGACGACCACAACCGTCAAAAAGCCGTTCACGATGCCCAGAACTCTACTCCCACTTTTCTCCCGGGCGCTCTCGTCTGGTTGTTAGTGCCACTCCGCACGCCTGGGCTCACTTCAAAACTCCTTCCGAAGTACGACGGGCCATACCGCGTTCTCGAGAGAACATCACCCGTTAATTACCTGGTTGAGCCGCGAACGCCGCCGTCCGACATGCGACGGCGTATCCGCGAAGTCGTTCACGTTCAGCGTCTCAAGCCGTATCACCATTCTACCGTCCTTCCAGAAAACTAAGCCGCCAGGATGGCTCCTTTATTCCCGCGGGGCCATTGTAAGGAAGATAACCAACGTGCGCACAGAGTCAGCAGCATCAGCAGCATCAAGTGCGCGGCAGAGGCTCGAGCTCGGGAACTGCTCGGTGCATGCTAGAACCGGCGGTCGCTACGAACCCCAATAAATCTCCTTTTAACTATATACAGTCGCTCACTGAGCTCTGTCAACATCAGGAATTGCAGCGGTGCAGATATAGCTTTATAGACTTTCGAAGCATGTAGCCATGGTCTAGGTACTATTGTCACTGACAATAACCTTCAATCTTAACGTGACGTGGAGTGCAAGACTCCGGTCGTCGTAGCAGGGACAAATGCGTAGGAGATGTTCGATAGACCCGCAACCATCGCGCGAAGGCGTCCCAACCATCCTCAGTGAAGAACGAATAGGCTTTTGTGAACGTCATCGACAATAAACCAGTTCACAGATCATGCTTTCTCGGCCTGTCTATTGTGTCTATTTGTGTTACTTACAGCGATCAGTTTCACTCAGCGCAATTCAGAATACGCGAGCTTCACACCCACCCAATAAACGACGCATTAATGGTGCGTTGCAGTGGCAGACAGAGTCGATGAGAAGAAAAAGACGCTGTCACGCCGCTCATCTCTCAAACGTGAAGACTAGATGGCGTGGCTCACTAAAGTATAAAACTGCGCTTTCTCGGCTTTATCTCTGCACAGTAATTGACTGTGCGTGAAGCGCTCGAAATCAGGGGCAATTGTCCACTGATCCCTATCCTTCAATATGGGAGCGTTGACACCGTCACCAAAGGTGGAGGGCAATGACTTCACACGCCCTTTTGTCAGGTCTAAATTCCTAAGGCAAAGGACCCACAATGGCAAGCACTCTTCATGCGGTCTATGACCTGCGTGGAGAAGGTGCCAAGAATTCCCCAATCGATGAGCGGCCTAGTCTTCAAAAGCTCATAGACGCCAACGTAGTGACAGCGTAGTATTCGTCAAAAACGCTCCTTTGAAGGAATGCTTGTAAATTGCCGGTACGGGTGTCACTTCTGGCATTTGATGAGAGCTGGCCTGAGGACAAATTGCTTAGAAAGGTCACAACAGATATTAAAAACATCCATGCAGCGGAGAATCGCTAAGGGCGTAGGAATAGCAGCGTTAGAGCCATGATGGGAAAGAATGCCGGGTACTTGCTTAATGTCTAACAACTCTACTGAAGAGATTATGCAGAACCTAGTAGGTGGTGGCTTAAATTCAGTTGTAAACTCGTTGGATAGGGGAATGTCGAGGCGGGCTAGCATTTGCCACCACTCCTTTTTATTTGTTTATTGAAATGTATTCAAAGGCTCTATAGAACTCGCTCCTTTCAGTCTACGATGTAATCACTAAACTGATACCTCATTAAGACTGTACGATAAAATGCTAGCCTGGACTGTAACCACTTGGTGGTCGAACAGCGAGACTCAGCTGGTCGCATGTAGGGACAGTTGTCCGAGGCTCTAACTTAGGAAAGGTAGAAGAGTAAGGCGCTATTTACCTCTGTGTTTATCACAGGTGTTCTGCCAGCTCTGCGCTTGGCGATGTAAATATTTTCACTGTAATATATGTCCAAGTTTGTTTCATCCAACCTGCCTCCTGCTTCATTAACGCCGATTATCACTTTGCAGAGACTTGGTCAACTTCAAGGAGAATGAACAAACTTTACTGACGCCGAGACACCTATGAGGTGCCCCGTCTATTATGCACAAAGCTTTTAAAAAAGATACGTTATTCGTTAATAGTAGCAAGTGCGTGCTGTAAGGAGTCTTATTGATAACCGCCAGGTAATTTTGTCGATAACATTCAGTTATTTATGTAAAGGTAATCCACTGACTTCCAAAGAGGAGTTTGTATCACGTTTCTCTTTTTTTCTATAGCGAGGCGAATACAGCCAGCATTAACATTCGGTGAAAGTAATGTGGCGAAATACTGCCAAGCCAACCGCACTCCTAGATGGAGCAATAGAGCATGTGCAGAAAACAGAGAAAATGGTTGTCAATGTATGCAAATAGCCCGAACGAACCAATGAACGAACGAGTGAGTGAGTGACCGACAAAAACGGCTGAAAAGATCAAAGAAAGTTATTCGCTCTATAGTAGTGAAAGCAAGAGCAGGCAACGTAGGATCACTGGCTGAGAGAGGTAATTAACAGGCGCCCAACTACACCACTTGACGTTTCAATGTCGAGAATTAGTTACTACAACGCGGCTGGACACGTACGGCCCCTGCCTCTTATTCGTTTTAACAATTAGCCATATAAAAATAAGTCAACGGATCTATAATTGCATCAAAATAACCACTATTTACTAGATACATAAGAAGTGTTTTATATAACTATAGTAAAGGGGTGCGTGAATAATCGAAATTTTCCAATAATGATTTGAATATTGCGCTGTTCTCTTTGTCTTCGAATCCAATAGTTACTATTTGTAAATAAGAATATTTTTTAAATAGTGTTCCAATATTCCAAATCGCAGAACCTAGGCAATCAAGCATAAAATCAGAGCGAAAGTGCGACAAATTCAATTCCGGAAGCCATAAACGCCATAAAACACGAGAAGAGAAGTAGTAAAGCACGGTAATTTGTTCAATGCATTCGACTTCAATTCCACTTCTGGGGGCAAAGCCACCATGAGTCCTGAGCATGCAAATAAGGTACTCAGTCGCTGCTTATGCCCGGTTTAAGATTTGAATAAACAACGCTTTATAAATTGTAGTAAGAAGCGTATGCGAATAAACTGCTTATTCGCTTCTAATGTTCCACTTGTCCTTTTATTAAACATCATTTCCTAACTTGTAATGTTGCTAACGTTGTGGGTGTTCTACGACGGGACGATTATATTATGATAGTGGTGACAACGGCGTCCCACTTCCTAAAACTATGCGAAAAGCATTCCATATTCGATTCGATTCGTATCCTATATCTCAATATTCAATTCGTGTTCGATTCGGTCTCCGAAATCAGCATTCGTGCACCCCTACTATAGTATAAAAGCTAAAAAGGTGACCTTCCTCTCTTAGAGTCACACTGTCGCAGTAGTTGTAGGACTCAGCGAGGCGGAACTCGCGGACATTGCTTTTCCCTAGCAAGGAGATTGCCACGGATTGCCAAAGGTGGTGCCTGCACGTCTCAAACATTAGTCGCAGATAGTGCTTTGTCTTTTCGGGAGTCCCCGGCGTGTGCTCAGCGGTGTTCATCATCATTTATACTCCGAGCACCGGCTGCTTCTCGTCGAAGCAAGGACGCCCGGTTAATAGCGAGGCTGGCGTCTCCAGCAAACAAAGGCCCTTGCAGCGCGTCCACTGAGGACTTGGAGCAAAGAGGAGAACCCTGTCGTTCTATTAGAGCTAGTCACGAACGGTGTCTGTGATAACGCGGGCAGTAGCAAAAGCTAAACAAACAAACAAACAAACAAACAAACAAACAAACAAACAAACACACAGACAGACAGACAGACAGACACACACACACACACACACACACACACACACACACACACACACACACACACACACACACACACACACACACACACACACACACACACACACACACACACACACACACACACACACACACACACACACACACATACATACATACATACATACATACACACCCGCCGTGGTTGCTCAGTGGCTATGGTGTTGGGCTGCTGATCACGAGGTCGCGGGTTCGAATCCCGGCCACGGCGGCCGCATTTCGATGGGGGCGAAATGCGAAAACACCCGTGTGCCTAGATTTAGGTGCACGTTAAAGAACCCCAGGTGGTCAAAATTTCCGGAGTCCTCCACTACGGCGTGCCTCATAATCAGAAAGTGGTTTTGGCACGTAAAACCCCAAATATTATTATACATACATACATACATACACAGACAGATAGATAGATAGATAGCAGCAGCAGCAGAACGACGCCGCTCGTGGCACGGACGGAGAAGTGAAATCTTCTTTCTTTTTTCCCTGTGCCAACGCAACGCCTCTAGACACCTGAAGCCTGCATGCGGTTGCCTCTGGGAATGAAGCCAAGTGAACGCTTCTGAACGTCCTGTTTGTTTGGAGGTTGGACATTCTGTCTGCTGAACATTTATTTAATGGCGTGCCGACGAACAGCGGGCCATTTCTAGAGCTGAACACGGGCGAGGACAACTGAGCTGATTCAATTTTCCTGTCACATGCGGTGACGCTAGACGTAAAGGAAAGATGGGGTGATAAACGCGCAGCAAACGCTTCAAAGGGGAAACTACTGGCAGTATCGCCGCCTTTACTAATAGAGCAGCTAAATGGCAAAGGAAATATTTTTAAGGCGTGCCCTACCTGAGATTCCACGTGCGGTGGGAACGTTTGAGTCTTTATCTGTATTCTTTTTTCGAGCACAACTGTAAGTTGAGAGAACAGCAGCGGGCGCTGTCTAACAAGGTTTCGCCCCTGCTTTGACGCAACAGTTGATAATATTATGGGCATGGAATGCCCATGTTTGAATCCATATGGGGCGAAGTTCTCATGAAGCGGTTCATAAAATTGTATAAATTATCTCATTTTGTTTCTGCGTCCTTTGCGTAAACTTACGCGCGCATGCGCTCTCACTCGCCCATGCTACGCGATTTGGCAAATCTTAAATTGGGCTGTATTTCTTCATTTCTTCTTACTTATACGTCACGTGTACCGGCCACTTCTTGGCCAACCCCTCGTTGTGGGCATGTGTCATTGCGTAGAAATTACCATCATAACCAATACGCGATGACCATCTACCATCTGAAAGCGCTGGTTAGTTTGGCAAGGGAGAAATGTACGGGCTACTGCAGCCCAAAAGTAAGAGCATCGCGCTGGTGCGCTGGAAGTGGGAGGTTCGAGTCCCGCCGCCGGCCATTTTTTTTTCGAGAGTGGAGCGGAATATAGTCGACGAGAGCCTGAGTAGCAACCGACAGACAGACCACTCCACAAAACCCCAGTGAAACCACGGGCTGGTAGCCAAAGAAAGCTTCGATTTAATAATGCTAATAATACCGCTTATGTCAACGCAGAAAAACGTCTGCAACTGATTTCATTAGTAGCGTACTTTTTTTTGACAGCATTGCAGCGCCTAGCGATAATCAGCCTAGCGATTTCAATATATTTTATTTCAGCACCAGAATACTAAGAACCGCTGGCAAAACAACCTTTGTATGGTTTGATGTGGTCCGCAGTTTATCTCTGTTTCGGCACGACAATGTATTCCTAAAGCAATGGCCCATTAAAACGTGGGCTGCAATGCAGAGCCAGCCAGCCAGCCAGCCATCCCTTCCTTTCTTTAGAATGCTGCTGTCGTCGCTTAATTTGAACTTAGTGCTTTTCTGTGTCCACTTATTTGTCATCGTTGTGAATACCGTTAACTATTTTCACCTAACTGCAGCTGCCCTGAAGATGCATTCACAAAGCATGCACGGTGGAAATCCGAGCTATTTTCGGCCTTGATATTGATGCAATGGTAGCAAAAAGAAGGAAAAAAAATGCAGGGCAGCTTCGAGCAGTTTTTTTAACGCTTTAACCCTTTTACTGCGACAGCCGTGAAAAGGTTGCAACTGACTTTGCTATCTTCAACCACCCTTCTCCTAACGCCTTCGCCGTCGGCCCTTCTCCTTATTTACATCTTCGCTTTCGGTATGCACTCAGTGCTTACTCTCTCCCTTTTCTCCCTCTTTCTATTCCCCTTTCACCCCAGTGTAGGGTAGCAAACCGGGTGCTCTTCTGGTTGATGGCCCTGCCTTTCCTCTCCTTGCTTTCTCTCTCTCTCGCTTTCGGCATATCATCATATGCCGAATGAGATGTTTCCGACTACCCCTACTGCACCTCCGATAACGTGAATTTAGCAGCCAGACGCGCTAACCGCTGAGGCGTACGCACGAAATCAGCATTTAGTGACATGCGCGGTTTCCAAGCCGTGCCGTTCCACTCATAAGTGCATGGAAATGTGTTCAGCAGTACCGCAGTGCTCCAAAGCTCAGTGTGGCAAGCACAGCTTCATGAGATCATTGGTTTCACAATGCCGCAAGGTGAAAAAATAATCAGCAGTTACGTTCGAAGGTGAACCATTACATGTTGTAGCAAAGTTAATCGTAGCGTAAACTATCACGGGTCTCACTAAAGTGAGGCCCTTCACCGAGTGATCACCGTCTAGTGAGCACCACTAGTGAACACCGTCTGCGGAGTTGCAGGCATCGCACGCCGATGGTGCACCGGTTGAAGCCGACCGGAAGTCGTCGGAGTTTGTGAGCGTCCAGTGAAATGATTAGATGTACATGTAGCCTGGATGTTTTAGTCAGGTTAGCGTTCCGCTCCACTCAGACCAGTCAATGCACCACAGTGTGCGCATGCGCACTGCTCCTCGGAGGGGTTCTAATGCGCGGGCGCGCGACGCTCAGGCTAGCGGCGGAAGCTAGAACGCTGCCCAGATTGTGGCAGAGTCTATACAGCAGAACGTGAGGGTGCATTGGATTGGCTTGGATTTACTTCTCAGATGGTGCGTCCACTTAGCCTCGTCTTCGCACTCCTCCTCTCTGGTGCCCCGCTAACGCTCCATACACGCGGGCCGCGCATCACGAGGACAGCACGGCGACGGCGCCGACGGCACAACGCGTGTCGAGTGCCCGTATAAAGGATGTTGCAATAAGCGTACCTTATTTTCCCTGTAAGAGTTTAACATTTTGAGAGAATATACTTGGATACAAGAATCTTCAGTGCCGTGAAACCAAATCGATGAACTTTGACAGGTTTCTTTTTTCAGTTTCAACCGAATGTACAGCGAACTCATTAATAGCCCAAGGTAAACTTCCAAAAACAAAACCATGTAGAAAAACACATGTGCACTTGGCCTACAAATATGCAGCACATAAAACATCTTAATACATTCCCGTCACGAATATATGCTTTTAGAACACTCATGTTACCATCGTCTACATCCGAGCGTGGAACAGCCGAAAGTAGCAACAACTTGATTTGTAGATCGACTGATCAACTGTTGACAAAGTCAGAACCAGCAACTATTCAAGTAATACCCGGAATAAAGTGCAAGAACAACTTGTTTTAAGCGACCATAATACAGACCGCCCTGGACTACATGAGCATGAAGCACCTCCCTACGAGGTGTTTACTAACAGCTCCTCCACACAGCATAGCGCTTGCTATGGCCTTTTCTTTCGGTTACATTTTACATGTTTTCATGACAGTCAAAGTGTAATGTCATCAATATCGCCTGAACTACACACAATGAAGCAGGTGATCAAACGGAGGTTAGGAAAAATTTAACAGTACACAATTGTAACGCACTCCAAGGTAGCATTGAAAACTTGTGGGCAAAGAACACCAGATCAAAATTTAATTTTTGACCAAGATTACACTGCCTAAGGCAACAGGAATTTAGTGCAAGATTTGTAATACTGCAGTGTTCTGAAAGCCACTGAAATGTTGCAAGAAAAAATACAGATGAGGCAGCCCGTAAGGGTCACGATTGGGTCAGATATACAAAAAGTGTATTTCTCTTAAAGCGAGGCTTCTGCTTTGGTAAAGGCATTATGTTCTCATGGAACAAAACATAAGCTGGTCTCAACGTCCAATAAACCATTATGCTTTCTACAACATTGACCCGAAACTTCAACTAATGCTGCCGCAATGTCTGCCGCGGCATCTGCATACCATCTAAAACCGCCCCCAATTACACGCTGCGTACATGAGCACTCCCTCTCTCTCTCTCTCTTTACGCAATGGCCAAACTACAAGGCCATGTTGCAGACAGGGCGTCACTGTGGAGTCTCTAGAGTCCATCTTGCTTGAGCGCGTACGACGACTGACTACGATATCGGATAAACATGGAAAATCTCTCTCTACCAAAGCCTGCTCAATTTTCAAGCGGATGCTGGTTACCACGTCACGCCCGAATGAAACCGCGCAAAACATTTAACTTTTTTGCTTTCTTTATTTTCAGAAATGCATGCCGATTCGATCAGATTATTTTCTGAACTGAGGACCACCCATTCTAGGTAAAATATCTTTTTTTTTTTCGCCGTAACCATCCAAACCTAAAAGAACACCTGTATTAAACTCCTATTCCGCTTATTTAGTAGCTGCCGGTAATTTCGCAAGGCGCCGAATTTTTCTCTTTATTTTTATTGGTCTACCCACTTCATTCCAGGTCCTTTATTTACTTCTGCCCATTCCCTACAGAGTAGCGTATGTACGAATGTAGGCCGGCTAAACAACCTGGTTTGCGTCAAAGAGCTTTCCATAAAATGAGAAAAGGTGAGTGCAGCTTTACGTGAAGAAATTTTACCAGCTCGCATGATGTCTTTCACATGTCCACTGAAAACGCTTAAAATGTGTGGGAAGACTTACTTTATTCTTGTTATTTACTTCACTGTATGGCTTGGATTCACTTCAGAGTTTCGTCAAAGGCACAGATGTTCTTGGCATGGCGACTGACATAAAAAAAAAGCAATATCGAATGCCGCCGTTTTGCGCTTCATGTCTCACAGGAAGGTGCCTTCATCGCATTCGCGCAAATGTCGGTTGCAAAAGACGCTATCCATATCAAATACATTTTTTTCTAGCATGCTATGGTGCCCCACTTGCGGAGCTGGTGAGGACTAGGGTCATTTATGTTGGACTTGTAGTAGCTTGTAAGGCCAAGGGCACTATTTGAGGAACGCAAAAGCGAATTTATTTATTTGAATGCAAAAGCGCCCGTGTACCATGCATAGGATACATGTTAAAGAAATTCCCCGAATGGTCAAAATTAAGCCGCATTCTTCCACTACGGCACGTCGCATAATCTGATCGTAGTTTCGGCACGTATACAGCTTCGTATCTTCTTTTAGTTCCTGCGTATAAAGAAGAATAACAAGTTTTCTTTGATTCTCTTTTATTTTTCGCACGTCCAGCGGCAAATTCTCCCGAAGGTCATGAATAAAAGGAAATCTCAGCAACTCGAATGCACTTAAATCGCCACATCATGATGCAGAGAGGCCGAACCAACGTAAATCCAGAAGGCGCGACCCATCGAAATGTGCATTCAACGAAAGGCGTGGTTTCCCGGAGCAGAGAGCTGTTTGGCGGCTTCTTGTGAACGGCAAAAAAGTCACAGGCCTGCTGGGCACACGAGGCGCATTCACAGCGTGAGCTGGAATAGCGCCTCCATAGGAGCTCCATTTTCGGCAGCACGCCGTGGAGGCTCTTCGCATCGTTTCGTCTCGAGAACGTCTGAACGGTCCGCCCTGCGTCAAAGGCGAGCCGCGACTTCTGCTGCTCTCTTCACAGCTGTCGTCTGCTCAGTCCGACGTTGCCTGGTTGCGACCGCGCGCGTAGCTATACGATTAGCTTCATCAGCTGCGGTTCGTACTTTGCGAGCACGCGTCATTTAGTGTACACGCAAACAACAAGCTCTTTTGTAATGAGAATCTGGTGACGTTGTCATTAATTATCCCGTTTGCATGGCTGAATTGAAGATTGCGATTACCGATTATCAGATAGGCAAATATCCCGACATTATAACGAAGCATCAGAAGTATGCTCAGATGATGAAAGTGCGGAGTTACACGAGAATCGCGAGGGTTCCATGTAATCGCACGGATGGCTTGATTTTGAGCTCGTTGAAGCGGATCTAGGTGGGCTTTGCAAGTTAGTCCCCAATATGCAATGCATATGCAAGGCATACTAGAATGTGATTAGGATATGTTGTTGGATGTAATGTCGTGCTTTAAGAACTCGGATTCCACAAGGTATCTTATTTCGGAAGTGCACAATGTGAAAGTTACACCTTAATGTCCCCATAACAAGGGAGAATTAGCCACCAAGTAGGTTAAACGAACGGTAAGAGCGTCACTTGCTCCAGTATAGGCGACGATTAGCCACATTGCGCTATATATTTCATATATCTCCGGAATTAGCCGACGTGACCCGTTAGTCAAAGAAAACAGATAGGGTCAGCCGAATGTAGACGCTAATGAAGACAAGATCAGTGTAAAAATAAGATATGACATACGCGAATAAGGAACATGAAGAGACAGAAGGAGACAATATAGATATACAAAAATTATCGGGCTTTATGTGCGAAAAACACCATTGGATAATCAGGCCCGTGGTAGCGGAGGAGTGCGGAGTAATTTGGCCCACCAGGGGTTCCTTAACGCATACCCTAATCGAAGTACGCGGTTGTTTTCACATTCCGCCTCCATCAAAATGCGGCCGCCGTGGCCGGCATTCGGCCCCACGACCTCGTGCTTAGCAGCCCAATACCACAGCCACTAAGGGACCACGGCGGTTAATATAGATATAACCAACAGTTAACGGAAGAATCATGTGTACCACAATTCACGCCAACTTTGTCTTTTTTTTAGAGTCTACACGTTGTTGACCAATTCGTTGTTCAATGTATCTGTGTTACTCGTATTTGGCCCGAGTTAAATGTGAAAATTTTTGATTACGGTCGCTTGTTCTTATTCCTGTTGCATCTTAACTGAGTTCTCTCATAATTATGCTTGTAGTTCTTTTCTAGCATATACAATGCTTTCCAGAGTATTTGTGGCATAAGCAGCTTTGCCACTGCATATAAAAGAATAGCAAGTGCAGGAATAGCAAGAATAGCAAGCCGAAACTGCAAGTGCAGAGGTAAATTTTAACGTACTCTACCTATATGCCTACACATGGGACCGCGCTCATTTTAGGCTTCCACGCTTCCAGTCTATGCCCGTCCAGACTACGCATGTCAAAAGTCTCAAACGCACCCTCTCATACGTGAAAGTTTTACGTACATCAGGTTGGCCTTTTATGTCTTTGGTGTACGTACGATGGACTGGGTAGCTTGGAATGAGTACTTCTACGCACGTAGGCATAAATACATTCGGGCGTTTCTGCTCTTCTAATTTCCAAAAGAAGCTTAAACTTGTTATTCTCTTTTGTAATCAAGGGAAAAATTGCCTCAACCAGCTGAGTAAAATAAGCACATCTGCAGTTAACCTATAACTAGCATGCAATATAATATGGACAGCGCTCTATGGCCCCTCCTCTTCTGGGCTGTAGAACTAAATAATTTATCGAGACTACTCTCTTCGGAAGTGGCAGAGTTGATTTACGCGTCTCCTGATAGAGTGCAGGTGGTGTAGAAAAAAGGAGTCGTACATGCGATAAGCAACTAACACGACGAATACAGCCTCATTTACAACTTTATGAAGCCCTTTGTTTTTTATAGGGGGAGAGAACAGGATTTATGAGCCTTGTGGGCTTTTCGATAGGGTCTCCCTGTGTCTTACAAAGCACTCGCATAAGAAATATTTAGAGAAGGAACGTTGATTGAAGTAGCAGTTACACGGACGATGAAGGCAAGTTTGCGCCGTCAGCGCCGTGCTGTTTCTTTACAGAGGACGCGCGCACTGCTTCCGCTAGGAGAGCTAGAGGGTCTGCAGAGACGCGGAGTGAGTTTGGCATCACAAAAAAAAAAAAATCGAAGCGATGTGGAAAAACCATGAACGCATCACTCAACCGTCTCGGTGGCGCAGCCAGGATACCATTATTCCTTCTAGTGCTGACGTGAACGCTGTTTGCCCGCATAATATAAGGCACGCCAGCGTTTCTGCAGAAGTGCTGTGTGTATGCACTGGTGGGAGCGGAAACAGGCAGTAAACGTCACGCTCACCATGTCCATATTTCACTGGATGCTCATAAACGCCGACAGTGTTCCGCCTTATGTTCCGCTGGTCTTATTACCCCCGTATTCATGGATGCGTTTTAACTAGAAGCCCTTGCTTGGCTTAACTTAAATGACGGCAGTCATGAACGCGCCGAACGAAATGCAACGAGCGCCTGGGGCACGTTCATGCCAGGCGTTATATAAATCAAGTTAAGCATGGGCTTCAAGTTAACGCGAATTTATGAATACAGGGGTAATTTAATACAAAATGGAGGTGCGATGCCTCCTGCGCCACTGGGGGCTCTCCTGATCAAACCAGCGCAGGGTCGTTTCCTCCGCGCGCATGCGCTCTGCAAGCAGCCGTTCCGCTAGCGTTTGTATTACGGGTCCCTTCGCCACCGTACTGAGACGCCTGTAGCTGCTAGGGCACTGTCTCTCTTGCCTAACGTGCAGTTGCCTTGCGTGCATGGGTTGCGTCCACGCGTTGCACACGCGTAAAGCTAGAATGCCGTTTGCGAAGTTTGAGCATTATGCTACAGCTCGTTGTTGCTGTCAGTGCTTCGTGTCCTTCGGGTGAAAGTGCAAAATTCGTTTTCTTCCCTAAAAGATGTCTACATAGGACCACTTTCTTGTGATTTTCGTCATGGTTCCTTGTCTGTGGCAATACGGAAAATGGTCTGGTTTTTAGGGTTATCTTAGGTTAATGCCGAATTGCGCGTGCACCTTTGTGATCGTGAAAGCGTACTGGGCTGATGATTTATACATTTTCTTTGAGTCATCCTAATCATTCCTCGCACCTCGTATTTCTTTAAAGAGAGAGCAGGAAATTTGTTTTTGTAAGAACAACCGCTTGTCCGTTCTGGGGAGTTCTTTTAGGGCTGAAGACTATCTTCAAGACTGTGTAGAGCGCACGAGTAACAAGCTGCAGTTATATGGCCGATAACAGCCGGTGACTACAGGGTTCTACATAGCCCATGTTTACCTTGCCTATGTGGATGCATGTAAGACATACACGTGTAGGATTGTAAATTTTTCTGAGTTCTGCACTGATAAATTGAACGAGGAATTGCCGCTTAAAAGGTGTTGCAGGTGTTGCGTGCACTTTCCGATTTTATATGAAAGAAACATTTCATATGTACAGGGGCCGACAAAAGTGGTATACTCCACGCAGCGGGAGCCGGAGAACCGGCGTCGCTCGGCATTTTGGCGAGCTGAAGCACGAAACATTGACGCGAGTCAAGCGACATGCCTGCAGATAAAAAAGGGCACCCATTGGCTGTCTCGATCCCAGACGCTTCCTGTAGATGGCGTTGCGATGCAGTTTGCCGTGTTTGCCGTTTCTCCGGCTCCCGCTGCGTGGAATATACCACTTTTGTCGGCGCCTGTACCAGACACATACGCACAACGCCAGGTTGATAGACGATTTCTTTTTGTTCTGAATATTGTCGGCTTATAGAGTTTCCGGCCTGTTGAGAAAGGTAAGAATGAGGAGCTCTTCACATGTTAAGCTTTTGCAATAAGCGTTGCAGAATTTTCTATTGCGTTAGCAATCATATGGAAATCCCAAACGCATTTCCGTCATCGTGTTCCCCGTCGTCATCACCGTGATGTCCCGCTTAAAGTCCAAGCGCGATAACATTGTTGCCGCGAGCCGCATGCCGTGGGTGCGAGCAAAAGCGCGCGAGGGTGAGTCGAGGAGAAGGGCTCGATCTCGCACGCGCAAGGCAGAAATGCATGGGAGGATGCGCGTCGTCTTCCGTCGCGTGCAAGGCAACGGAGGGAGGTGGGGGGGAAAGGGGAGCGCATTTTACTTCGGTGGCTGCCGCGTATGGCATGGTAGAGTGCGGCCTCGTGGGCCCTATCTTGAAAGTCATCTGCAATTGGTACAGAGCCTATGTGCGCCGAAGGTTGTTAAGTTAGTGTGTGTCGTTTTCTCGCCGCTTAGTTCGCATCAAAGCAAGAGGCAGCACGAAGGTCAATTTGCTCACTGCTGCTGCAGCTATTCCTCACACCAGCGTTTTTACAGAGAGCGCCCGCGGTCATTGAATGAGATTTGTTTATGTTTGGCTGTGCGCGCGTGACACCCCATCGTTAATTTAGTTAGTAGAGAACGTTTACAAGTTTACAAGGCAGGCCCGCTACCCGCATTTTGTTTTCCTTTATGCGCAAATAAAGATTGTATCGTATTATACGACCATAAAACTACTATGACTACTTCGTATAGCTGTAGAATAAATTGCTATCGCAATCGATGGTTCGCCTTTCAGGCGAAATTGCGCCATTTATGTTCGTGGCCCAGTATGTGGGACGTTTCTTTTCATACAGAAGGTCAAAAACAGCAGCAGCGGACGCATAAAATTGGGCTTTCAGGCCGTACAAGAAAATATGGCTCCCCATGTGAAATGCACAAAGCTCCATTGCCACGATCAGAACGCGTTAGCCCCAAGTATATAGCATATAACTATCTAAAGGATAAAACACACGAGCGCACCAATGATTTGTAGAATAGACATATCGTTTGAACGAACGTTTCTCTCCAAATTCCTTTTTCGGCCTGTTATTCAGTAAAGCAAAGCAGTTCAGAAAACAAATTTATGACGTTTTAGGCTCACTTGCGAAATAATCCCGGACGTTTACGTTGGATGTCGTAATGCACTCAGCAAATCAGCTCCGTCCAATATCGGCTCCTCATTTCGGTAAATTTTCTCCTGACATGAAATAAAAGGAATAAGCGAATAGCCACGTTAGACACTGTCGCGTGTGTCTTATTAGAGCGTCGTAACTTTCAAAGACATGCCATTCTTTAGGTTGGATCAGGCCGCCAAAGTCGGAACCCAAGCACGCAGCGTAAGAAAATAGCACAGAGAATTTTTAAAATCTTTTTTTGCGCGGCAGCCAAAGACCTCGACGCGACTATCGAATGATGAAGGCAGACATCTGAAATGCGGCCCACGCATTCATAAAATGAATCCCCCTGAGCGCGAGAGCAAATACCGATTGACAGAGAAGAGGAAAGCTTGCTGGCTGCACCGTAACTGTCTAGCACACGGGTGACAGATGAACATTGGTCGGCAATGTGGGTGGAGGAGGAGATGGAACGGAATGATTGGAGAGATAGGAACGAAAGGAGAGCGCTCGGAACTGGCCGCTCGCAGGCTGGTTTACGATAGAAATCTACTCGATGTACTTCACGATGTTCTCGCATTGGGGAAAGGGATGGCAAAAAGTTAAATGGATAAGCAGTGACCTGCACAACGAGTTGAGATCAAAACCCACACCGCACAGCGGGAAATCATTAGAGACGCAATTTGTAGCCCGTTCCACGACATAATAGCAGACGGAGCAACTGATGCGACTGGTGAAGAGCAGTTTGTCAACTGTATTTCCCTAGAATACTGTAATTTCGACTATGTTTTGAAGTTAAGGTGAACTTTTAAAGAGCCTAAGGACGAAGCATAATGATAAGAAGGCGATGAAAACATGTCAAATTGTTTCTATCGTGTTCAGTGCTTTGGGGTATTCACCGTAAATCAAAACCAACCAAACCACCAAGAAGCCACGCTTTGTTCAGGAGATGTACATATTGCCACGTTGAGATATCGTTAACAGAAAAAGAGAAAACCTAACTTCGGTGCTCAATGTCGAGCTGAAACATCAGTGGGTAACGAGGCAGTCTGACTGGCGATTACATGTGCGGGTGAATATATCTACGCATGCTTCTTGAAAATAAAGTTTGAGTTGTGATCACGTGTGCGAGTGAATATATGAGTATACGCCTGAAAAATAAAATTTTATTTGGAAGTCAGTGTTTCTGTTTGTCTTTCCTGTGAGTCTTCAATTTGCCGATGCGCTATTTTCGTGTGGATTGCGAACTATCCTGCTCGCATACCTCGTATCATTGTAATCCTAACGTATTTCCGCATTGTTGGACCGCTTAAGTGCTGAAAAGTTGTCGACACATGATAACCTCTGTTTTACTTTTGCTTTTTTTTGCTTTATGAAGCAGTACAGTCCTTTATTGGTAAAAAATTATAACTATGCTAGAATAGATGCTGTGAAATTTCCTTACGTCACGGAAGGCTGGTAGGGAAAGTGTAAGGCAGCACTGGTATCTTTAGTTCTTGCGACTTTCCTATCTAATAATTTATCCTATCACTGTAAAAGTTGCCGCTTTGGTATTTTAGGAACGCAGTTTGATAACAGCGCTTAACCTGGTATTCCTCTTTGGCGTCCATTTATACAGACATTCAGATAAACGATGGCTATGACTTTCTCATATAATGCAATGGCTTGAGTTTTACTTCCTTGATACCTCCCAAGTGTAGCACCTTGAGATATATGTACTTAGCCCACATGTTAGTGCTGCCTGCGCGTCCAACGCTACGAAAGTGCTTTCAACTTTTCTTCGAGACACGGAGAGATTCAAGGAGAGTTTCTCAAGGAGAGATTCCAAATTGTGTACATGGTACATGTTATGTGCCTGTCGTATGTTGCATCTACCCGCAATGTCTCTTTTGTCATTGCATGGCACTGGAGTTGCATGCCTAACGTGTCAGGCAGGCCTCCCCAGCTTTCATTCGAGATTCTCTCTCTCTCTCTTTAGTGGTCTCTGGAGCCACAAGTTCGTTCCTTATCCCTGCATACATGCGGTTCCAGTACGGGTAAGAGCCTGCGGTATTTTCCCGCATGATCAGTTACTGTAAGGCTGCAGCTACTATCGCGAGTTTCGCTGCCAGTCCTGCCGTAATCGCATCACTTCTGACCCACCTTCACGACTGCAAACAGGAGTGCACAGCGAAAAAAGAACTGAGCCAGTCAAGTTCTTTAGAATAGCTTACACGTATTGACAGACCGGGCAGTGTGCAGATTTGGTGCGGAAAGCTGGACGCGTTTCGCTTCCTTTGTTGTGACTGGAATGTGAAATGGAACTCAAGTTCTCTTGTAATTGCCCGACTTAACGTAGGGGCCTAACGTATCTCTACAATCCTGCATTGCTCGTAGTCGGCCTGATGTAAGGCGGCCGATGTACATACTTACTGCGCTCTACAGGTACAATACATCCGGTGGTACAGTCCGCGCCATGTTTATAACAAGTATGTCTTTTTACTGAACGACTACTTTATTGACCTGAACGTCGCGCTTTCAAGCTTACTTTGTTATGGTGTACAGATACAGTTATACTGCTCAGACTGCACGAGCTGAAGTCTGCGCCACAACAACAGGGGAGAGGGGGCGCTTCACTCTTTTATGCGGATCACGTAGCAGAGCAGAAATGGCTACGCGTTGATGGAACCATTTCAGCGCGCGCAGGTTAGAGACAGGCGGTCGTCATAAGCAGGTTGTTGAAGATAATGATGCCCTAACCTGGCGCAATCTCACTTTGGGAGATCGGCGAAGATTTGTGTAGTAGTATAGAAAGACACAAAGAACAAACAAAGAGATCTTGAGTGAAATAATAGTAATCCTTGAAACTGCAAGTATAAAAAAAATTAAAAAAACGAACAAGAGGAAACCGTCTGGGGAAAGCAACAAAGGACTCTGAGAAATGCCATCTGGCAAGTGACACTAAAAATTGTGCCAGAGTTTACGTTTTCTTTTTGCAAACAGCGGAAGATGAAGCCATCGCTACTGTAATATTTATCATCGTTTCACCTCACCAAACATTTTGTTATCTCTTGCTAGTTTGCTAGCCACGTCTTGTTCCTTGCGAGACGAAAAATAAAATATCAGTGCTGACATTCTGGCATACGACGTGCTGAGATAACAGCCAGCATTGGCGCGTGCAGAAGCAGGCGTTTATATGAAAGCTGCAACTGGCGCATCGCATCCCATCACATCAACTTCCAAGCGTAATCTAATCCATGTAAACGAGGCTGATGCGCTATAGGAAAGTGCGTCACATTAATGCGCCAGACAGGGCTGGATTGAGACGCGTAAGTCGCCTTTCACGATGCATGTAAACGCGATCACTTTCTATCAGGAATTGGGGGAAATTAGGGTTGCGGATCTGCTGCGCTCGCTAAGCTGCGCAGTGGCGTGGTGCCGGAAGTGTCTGGTAGCGCTGCTTTACAGTGGTAGTGTGCGCTTTGTTATTTTCTCGCAGACACATCCACGCACGAGATAAAGTTGTGGCTTTAACTTGTATAGCTCTCCTTAATACGCCAATGTAAGCGACATCAAAGCATACGTAAAGGTATTCATGGGGAGATGTTCGCGCTTGTTAGAGCTGCACAGTCTACTTCTATGTTCTGACGTGGAATCCAAAATGGTTACCGATGCATGCACCTTCTCTCTGGTACAGGAACGCTCGACCACCAGCTGTTCTGACGCGCCCCCAGCATGGAATGCGCTTTTTATATGGAACAACTAGAAGCTGCGGTGGCTTTGTGCAGGCGTTCTTCAGCGCCAGGACCTGACGGCATTACATACCGTGCCCTGTGTAACCTAGGAGACCAAGCTCAGAAGGCACTTTTGCTCCTGTACAACGAATCCTGGCAGACGGGAACGGTTCCGCAACAATGGAAGTCAACTCGCCTCATTACACTTCGCAAAGCTGGCATGTCGCCTTTGGACATTTCCTCATACCGTCCGATCGCACTTGTCAACTGTGTCGGAAAAACAATGCAAAGAATCATTTTAACACGTCTGGAATGGTACTTAGAGTGCTATGAAATCTACCCAGATGTTATGGCTGGATTTAGGCGTGTGCGTTGGTCAACAGACAACGTTGCTGACTTGGTAACATTTGTGCAACACCAAAAGGCCTGTAAATGACTATCTGCTGCTCAGTTTCTAGACGTTAAAGGGGCCTGTGATAATGTCACCTGTGAAGCCATCCTTAGCAAGATAGAATCCGTCGGACTTGGTGGTAAGATATATATGTGGGTGTGCAACTGCTTACAGAGGAGACCATCCTACGTGCACACAGAAAATGGCCCGACATCCGAGCATTACGGTAGCCGAGGAGTCCCTCAAGGTGGAGTGCTTAGCCCGGCTCTTTTCAATCTCACCCTCAGTGGATTAGTTGACAACCTGCCCAGCACCGTACAACTTTCCATCTATGCGGACGACATCTGCATTTCGGCATCAGGTGTGACACGACTTCAGCTTCGCGCTCGGCTTCACAAAGCAGCCACAATGACATCTTGCTACCTTCGTGAACAAGGACTTGAAATTTGTATTGGCATGAAATTTGAAAAGTGGCATTCACGAGGAAGCCAATGCCTGCTTACGGCTTATCTATTAACGGACAACTTATACCATACAGCAGAAGTCACAGGTTCTTGGGAGTCGCAATTGACAGGGATCTGTCTTGGACTCCGCACGTGAATTACGTGAAAAAGCGGCTGACTGCTATCTGTCACCTGTTCAGAATCCTTACAGGAAAAGGTTGGGGACTATCTATACACGCTATGTTACAGCTGTACATGGCGTTGTTCGTTGGATTCTTAGGGTACAGCCTGCCTGCAATATCAAACATCCGCAAGACTAATCTGCGTGCGATTCAGAGCATTCAAGCGCAAGCCCTTAAGATATGTCTTGGCTTACCACGCAGTGAATCAACGGCTGAAGCCATTGTCCTTGCGCAGGATAACCCAATCACGACGCACATTACCGTTGAGACAATGCGCATGCATATCAGGCATTGTACTAGGACGCCTTCCCACCACTTGGCGAGTCTCACTGCTGCAAGGCCCTTCTCGACATTTAGCGGTATTGTCAGTGCACATCGTGCGTCGTTTACTTCAGGGTACGCACCTGCGGCCAAGCCATCGTTTCCTCTGTGGTGTTTGAGACGTCCACAAGTACATTTAATCATTCCAGAACTACAGAAGATGACATATCTACCGGCCCCTACTGCTGAGCTTACTTCTTTTGCATGAAAAGTACAGCAACCACGTGCACATCTATACCGATGGGTCGACTACGTCGTGCAGTTCTGGTGGTGCGGTGGTTATACCAACGCGAGGAATGATACTGCGGTTTAAGACATCGCATGTCACGAATTCAACGGCGGCAGAACTAACGGCCCTGCCTCCAGCAGTGGAATTCATTGATTCTGAAAGACCTAGAAAATGGGCTGTGTTCGGTGATTCAAAAACGGCCTTACAGTGCACGCAGTCAGTTCTCCGACACGGATGTCATGACCAATTGCCATGCGAAATCGTGAAACTATACCATCACATCCAACAAAAAAGGTCACGAGGTCGTTTTTCAATGGGTACCTGGCCATTGTGGAATCAGTGGCAATGATTCCGCCGATAACGCTGCTCGCACAGCACATCAAGAAGAGCACAGCGTTCCAATTCCGCTTTCGAGGACAGACGCCGCAAGGCAGTTTCGACACCTGGCACGCAGTCTCTCACTGACCGAGTGGAATTCGCCAAACTTACGACTTTCAAGACTGCATCGATCAAACCCCTACCTGCAACTCTGACCTCCACTCGGACTTCCTCGACGTGAAGCTACGCTTCTCTGTTGCCATTGGTTAGGAGTTTCCCTCACAAGGCATACTCTACATTAATTGGAGTGACTGACAGTGCAGCATGCGAGGTCGGCGGCACCGAAGAAAACATCGACTACCTGCTGTCCCACGGTCCACGATATGCCCCAGAAAGACAAGAACTTGCCAACGCTTTCTAAAAACGGGAAAATCGGACGCTTTCTGTGCAGATGTTGCTGGAACACCGCCCTCATCGCCCGTCGGCCCATAAAGCGGCGAAGGCGCTTGTGCTTCTTAAGGACGACGGGCTTGTGCGACCATCTGTGACTATTAATGCAGTTTTTGTAAGACCACACGCGTCAGCGAACTCACCGCAATTTCCTTCTTTCCTTCCCTCCTCTCTCTCCCTGTTATCTTTGTTCCCCATTTCCCATTCCCCCGGTGTAGGGTAGCCAACCGGACGTTATTCTGGTTAACCTCCCTGCCTTCTGCTTTTCTCTTTCCTCCTTCCTTCCTTCCTTCCTTCTCTGAAAACACATAAAAAACGTAATTGCAATACCTTCATAAAAAAACTTTAGAATGAGTTCCGAGATAGCCGATGAAGTGGAACACAGGCGGTCGGCAAGTGTAAAGAAAAAGAGCAGTGGGTGGAAACAATACGGGCGCTAAGCTCCCAAAGAATGCACATACCGCGCTGTTTCCCACAGCATATTGCCGCGAGACAGAAGGCGACAGTAGCATTAGACCCGCACAGACCAAGACGAAGTAGATAATGCTTTTTGCCATCTTAGCTGACGTTATGCCAGTGTGTGCTGCCTTGAATATTATGTTAAATATCTGCAAATAAACGTACGTTTCGTGTAACAATATATATATTTTTGTAAAGGTCTCTGGTTTCTTTGACAGGGAGATTTGCGCACTCGTGGTACTGACCAATGGATGATGATATTATGCGACGGCGCAGGAAAGACGCCGATATGGATCTAGAGACGATGTGGGATGCTTCGTCGGAAAACGAGTGGTGCAAAATGCATTGTTCAATACATTTCTGTTGGACTTTTGCTTTGTTAAGAACTCTTTTTTGCCGCTCCTGATGGCATAGACACTACGGTGCTTTTTCGCTGGTAGGAGCTGCGCAGTCGCTAAAAGAATGTAATAATTAATGAAACCAATTAATAAAGCGCTATCTGTTTATTAAGCGAAACGGAAACGCGGCTGATTTAAGATAATATGATCTGGCACTACGAAGAAAAATCTGGAAACGGCTCCGCAAGGCATTTGTTTTGCAGTGGACTTATAGGAGGTACACTGACGACGATCGATAAATTCTCTCAAGTTTCGACTTGACCATTCGCGGCGCAAGAAAGCTTGCACTAAACCACGAAAAAAAGAAAGACTCAAGATTTCGTACAGTATAAATTTGCCCTTCAACTAGGCTGCCTTTCGTTGCCAAAAATATTTGGAAGATTCGTCTGACCGGTGGATTACTGACAGCGATAGCAATGTTTAGCGTTGCGTTTGAAAACCCTCGGACTGTGTTTTAAGTATACGCGGCGGCACGCAGCGTGCGAGGCCATTGGGGATGGCGAGAAGAAACAGCGCCCTCGCAGCTACCAGGCGCCTCAGAACGCTGGCTCGGTGGTGAGCGCCACCAGTGTGGTGGAAGCACTGGTGGTCAATGGTGCGCGAGACGAGGACCACGGGAAAACGTAAGTGTTGGTCAGCGCCTATACTCCGTTTGATAAAATGAGGTGGAACGCTGTGGAAGCTACATATAGGAACATGATCTTGAATTCTAGCACGAAGTCACACAGACAGAGAGCAGAAGCAGACAGGACGAGCGAAGTGACACGGTCTCTATTTGTGTCACTTCGCGCTACAATTCCAAGATCATGTTACCATATCAACTCGCCCAACTTTCTATCCTCTTGAACTACACAGCAAGTTCGGTCACCAAAATGTGTCACTTTGCGCGTTCCTTGTAAGCTTCGTTGCGAGCCAGCTGTATTTGCTCCATCTAGCATGCACGTGAGGCTGCCAAGATAGGCTGCAAATAATAAACACGAAAACAGGAACGTCGACAAGCAAATCGATTTTTAAAGAAACGTGTTCAGCAGTCGTATAAGTACAATGTTTGCTTGTTTTTAAGGATTCAATCTCTTTTCTTTTTCGTTCAGAACTGAGCCTGCATTAAGAACATTTTCACTAAAAACCAGCCAAAAAACATCGCACTATTGCTAAGCGCGAACGCAGCCACTGCAAGAAGTATCTCTAGCCTCCACAGCGTCGCACCTGACGTATGAAACGGAGTACAGTGAAAGCTTGTATAACGTTAGCATTACACTCTCTGTCCGTTCCACTGAAGCCAGTACGTATACACACACAACAGCTCAGCTGAGAACACAAGTGTGCTTGCAGTTCAAGTGCGCACAAGGCCCACGCCAGCTGCCAGCATCGCAAGGCAGAGCGCTGTCCTCAGTGCATCCTCTCTGTGTCCCGTCCTCAAAACGCGCCGGTACAACCCTGTTCCATCACGCCAGCAACTAACTGGGCTATCTAGTCCCGTAATTGTGGTCCTGCCTCCGTCACCGAGCGGCTTGAGCGAACCGCTGACAGCGCGTCTACTACGTTATTGTCGCAGCCAGGGCGCTCAAAGTCTATAAAGACCGTCTAAGACTCCGCGCGCGAGAGGCGCATGCGCCGTCGATAACACGACTGCACGACAACGCCGACGCTCGACAGCAGCGGCAACGGAATGATCGCGCCTCGACCGTGCATACAACCGTCATCGCAAGAAAAAGGCGATTGCGACAGTTTTTTTTTGTGTGTGAAATATTGTTTGGCAGTTCCATTTACCTCGGTATCAGCGTTTTCGCAGGAGACGGAACGTTGATTGCGAACAGAAACAGGTTGCTACTTAGGTCATGCGAGCCACCGGAAATAAATGGGTGACCGCGCTTCCCGGCACTTTGCCAAGAGTGCCTGCTTGAAACAAAAAAAATTAACTCCGTGGATTTATTTACGTGCCACAACCGCGATCTCATCATGAAGCACGCCCGGATCAAGTTTTACCACTTGGGGTCGCGCTTAGATCTACGTACAGGAGCGTTCTTGCGCTACGCATCCATCAAATGGGCTTGTTTGATTTATCTTTGCTCCTTGTGTATTATTTTAGAAAGCCTGCCCCTGGGACCACTATACCGATTGGCCAGTACTTCAATGAGCACGAGAGGTAAATTTCCGCGCGCCCGTACGTCCGTCCCCGTCCGTCCGTCTCCGTCTGTCTCCGTCTGTCTGTCCGTCCGTCTGTCCGTCCGTCCGTCTGTCCGTCCGTCTGTCTGTCGCTTTCCCTTGCCATCCTGCATTTCTCAACTGGCTAAGGTATAATTGCGACAATGGTGTTAAATTGTCTTGTTTATTTTTTAGCAATGTATATTCCAGAGACGGGGGTCTGATACTAGTAATAATTTTACTAATCGATAGGAGTTTCTCTTGCACCAACTCGTTCGAGATATACGTAGCAGCCTCGCTGAGCGAGAGCTGTGATATTTGCAGGGTGGGCAACAAATTGGGGGTTTTAAGTGCCAAAACCACTTTCTGATTATGAGGCACGCCGTAGTGGAGGACTCCGGAAATTTTGACCACCTGGGGTTTTTTAACGTGCACCTAAATCTAAGCACACGGGTGTTTTCGCATTTCGCCCCCATCGAAATGCGGCCGCCGTGGCCGAGATTCGATCCCGCGACTCGTGCTCAGCAGCCCAACACCATAGCCACTGAGCAACCACGGCGGGTCGGGCAACAAATCAAGGCGGCTAATATCAGAACGTACTTGACTGTAACACGCACTTGCTCGTTCGCCATCATTGTCGGGTGAAACGTGTATTGGTGCTCTAGGCTATACCAGCGGCTTACCGTGACTTTTCCATTGCGGATGAATCGGACGCATTCCGCGGGCTATAATGGCTGCGATTGAACGTATCCACATGTGCAGTCCAAGCTTTGAGACAGCCGTTAGGGAATAGACAGCGCCAGGACTCGGGTGTTGTTGATCATCCATTATGGACATAAAGCGCAGATGGACCCCTACAGGCGCAACAAGAGAGCACAGTGCCGTGGTATTCGTTTGCTTATACTGTCACTGTCCGTTAACGGCGCTGTTGTACTCCCTTATTCGATACACGCCACACAATGCCATGAAGTCGAGAGACTTTTGTGACAGCTTGCATGCGAGATCAAAAAAGTAGTGCGTCACGTACGGAAGAAATATATAGGCATGCGCTTTGTAATTTCACGTAAAATTAGCTCTCGTATTGTCATGTTGTAAAATATTGGGCAATAATTTGATGAGCTGTGCCACATACTCGAAACTGTTCACCGCTTAGCGAGTGCAGTAGCACGATCGTGACAGCAGCGGTCTCAGCGCACTGATTACGCTCTCGACCGTAACGCAGTGCGGCATGCATTATATGCACGAAGATGCACTACATTGCATAATTTGATGCAGCCCTGCGTCCACAAGTTGTGGTTGTATAACATTAAGTAATGTCGCAAAAAGCATTGAAGATCAAAATAAGCTGCGCGGCGTGATGTGCGCACTGGATCTTCTACAGCGGGAGTACTTGAACAGCTTGCGCAGCGTTGTCTGCGAAGTATAAAACGGAGCGAAATCGTTTAATAATAGTGAGATATTATCGGCAAAGTTACTGAATAAAAAATGTGGACATAAACGTTATTTTCTCCTGAATGAACGTTCGCAGTGGCCATATTAATGATCTTATTGGAGCCTTCCGCCTCAGCCGTCGCGGTAGCCTTGTCAACAGTACTGTTTTGCGCTATGAGGCTGTAGGCTCAATACAGTTCTCTGTGGCCCCATTCGGATCAGAGCGGAATGCAAAAAAAATCGCCTACGATTTTTTAGGCGAGAAATCGCCTGCGGGCCACACGAGAAAGACGCATGCGCTCTGGGTGGCTCTGGCAGCCCGTGGGTAGCGAGAGCAAGAAAAATGAAGAGGCTGAATGTGTCCTCGCGAATAAAAGTGAAAGTAGAGAAATAAATAAGAACGTAGTTACCTGTGTTGGCATTAGTGTCTTGACATGGATGCTTTGGCGCAGGCGAAAAAAAATGTTGATATTCTTTTCTGTGACATGATGGCACAAATGAACCACCAAAATGCTCAGTCTCATCGGACCTCATTGCGTGCTTTGTGAACTTGTCTGAAAGTGTGTTGATTTGGCTTGTCTCGTTTTATGTTCCGATGTACCACTTTAGACATCTCAATGCCCCTTTGGCTTCAAATGTTTATAACAAGATTAAACCCACAAAGTTCCGGAACTGAAAATCTAAAGCCCGATTTTGGAAATGTCAATGCATCTTTTGCATCAAAAGCTTACGAGAACTTTATACAAGTAGTTTCGCAATTGGAATACATGCGCTCCGTAGAATCCGCGGCCTCAGCGGCCTCCGTGAGATACTGCGACGAGCGCGCTCGCCATCAAAACGGCCTTGAAACTTTGCGCTCGGATGGGGCTCCTTGCATTGTGACTCCAGGTGTATGGACGTTGCCTCAATATCCAGCCCTAGTTCAACATGTTCGCACTTAAAAGCCTTTCGTGCGCGAAAAAGACGTTCTAGACAAAATGCAGAATGATTTCTGGAGCCGGGAGGTTGCTTGTTTGGTCGGTGGTGCATGACAGCATAAAAAAATTTCGGCAGGGGCTGAAGCCCCATATGCACTACTCCCTTCCCCTACCCTGTCTACGCCCTGCTGCACAGTTTCGCGACAGTAAATGAGTTATGTAATCCCGCCTGGAGGTTATGTTTCTGTGTCAGTAGCTTTCCTTCTTTTTTTTCTCTCCTCGCAATTCCCAAGCGACATGCCCGTCACGCTCACTTTCCTCGTAACTCATCAGCGCTTGCGACTGCGCGGAACTGTCGGACGCACTAATTAATGGGCTGTCGTGCTGAAAACTGCGCAGTCGACACGAGGGCCATTTCCGCGGGAAGCACGTTTGATGCCCGCGGCTGCGTTTCCGCTGATAAACTCCGTTGGCTGCTTGAAGCGAAACGTTGAGCCAAATCTCAGCATAACAAAATGGGTTTCACTTGATAGATAGCGCTCGCAGTAGGTCTTATTTTGTTGTAGCGCAAGCTGAACAAGAACAGCAGAAAGGCACATCTGACACAGCGCTAACTTTCAACAACAGATCTATTTCTCGTTGTCTTCGCTATATATACACCCTCGAAACGTCATACAGCCCGTGTGAAATTTCGGTAAAAAATGAAAAAAAAAAAAACTGGGAACCACACGTAAGCCGTTTTTTTGACTCGCATAATCCCCGACATGAACAAATTCAGCGCGAACAAAGATAATTGAGCTCTTTTTAGGATAATGGAAGGTTTACTGACGCATGCGTCGTCGAATGTTGATGTGTGTCTGGCTGCTATTATTAAGCGCGTCATCTCACACCTCCTTCTACTCATGATGACTGTTTCTTTAAGTCTAGGTTCGCATTTGCATCTCTTACAACATATAGCGACGAGAATGGGAGATAAATCTGTGAGTGAAAGTTAGCGCTGTGCGTGTCAGATGTGCCTTTCTGCTGAACTTCTTCAGCTCGCGCTACAACAAAATAAGATATGCCGTACCAAGAAACCCCTATAGCTATCCTCATCGACTCACAGTAAGCAGGCAATGCCAACGTGCTCATCTTTCGGAACACAGTGTGCGACGCTTGCGAAAACGGCTATTGTGCATCACGATGTAAAATAGAAGCAGGGGCGTGCGCTAGTGGGGTTTGTTTCCATGTGGTTGCTTACATTTCTCTAGAATTTGCGAACAACAGTGTGACGGGCAGAATTCAGATGGGCAGTATTGCACCTACCTGGAAATTAATTTATTGTTTTGTCTCTGGGAGCGTAATTGAGAGAAAGCGCAGCCCCAACCTCACAAGTGTAAGAGGGCAGCCGACAGTGAAGTTGTTTTAAAGAAATGTGATATTCTTTTAACTTAATTCAGCAAGTGGACAAGTAGACCACCAGGACGTCTTGAACGGTCGTTTGGTTCGCCCGTGTCCTCCGAGATCGCAACGATGCAACACGCCGGAGTGAATTCAGCGGCCGCCGTCTCGCTTTTAATTTTGGGTGCCAACTTTGTGACACTGGGAAAAGAAAACCAGGATATATGTAAGTTAGAACTTGAGTCGTCTTTTTCAGATTTTCCACAGTAAGTACACAAAAACTTTGGGCATATAAATACGAATGTGTGAGTGACGTCAAAGCAAGTACTCAATACATTCTCAAGTACACGTCATTCAGGGCGAACAATAAACTAAAGAATTCATCACTGCTTCCACTCTGTGAAGAAGGACGAGCAGCGAAGCTGTGTTGCGTTTCACCTCGATCGATGCGTCTATGTACATATAGGTATTATTATTATTATTATTATTATTATTATTATTATTATTATTATTATTATTATTATTATTATTATTATTATAAGGTTGCTTAAGTGACTATGACCTGACCACAACGCGCAACGCACATTGGTGGTAACAATGTGTAAGGACGCAGGTAAACTTAACCTCGATGCGAGCGACGATATGTGTTGACCGGGGGCGAAATCAAAGGAGTGCGCGAAACAAAACACGTTTGTTTGGGATTCGCGACGAGCGCACTTCCTAGTTAATTAGTTGAACGAAACTTGGAAGGATTATAAGAGTTTTACTATGGCGGACCAACAACGAACGGGCTGTCCGGTTCCCTCCCGTAGAAGCCCGTGAACTGACAACAGACGAAAATTCCAGAAAATTAACAACTTCACGGTGAACTTCGTGCATGTGAAAAGTAGATGAAACTCGGCGTAACGTTACAACCGTCCTAGCGACTAATTATCATGCAACTTGTTTGGGTATAGTATTGACAAAACACGAGTTACAGTCGTTTTCCGTAACCATTCACCCTCCGTAGACCGCCAGGTATTGATAGCAGACGGGAATTCCGTGACGTTTACAACTTCACTGTGAACTAACTAATTGGGACAAGTAAGTGAAACTGGGCGTGATGATAGTGTTGTCTTAGCGTCAAACTTCAGCATAACTTTCGCGAGATAGCTACATTAGATTGAGAGCTACAGAGAATTCGCGAGAAACTGGAGACGAAATGTTTTTCGTGTCGACGCGATGCGTAGACGGATGCACATCGACCACCACCGCAGGATGGTAGCTATATACAAGTTCGACGTAAAAATGCAGAGCATGTTTTTTTTTCCTCTCTACATCACGTGCTACACGCCACACTGCCTCAGAGGCTATCTATAGCCTCCTACTGCTGAGTGCGAGGTCCCGGGTTCGATTCCCGACCGCGGCGGCCTCGTTTCAAGGGCAGCGATAATGCAAAAAGCGCCCGTGCACTGTGCTTCATGTGCACGTCGGACAAACCACCAGAAGTCAAAATTATTCCGGCGCCCTCCACCACGGCGCCCTTCATAGCACACTGTAGCGTTTCGGAACATTGGACCGTATACAAGCTCGCTATAACGAAACTTTAGACCATGAGAGAGAAAAAGGAGACACCTCTATTCAATGATAAAAAATGATTTATTCTCATGGGGAAGCCCAAGTCGAGAGATGATGAATGTGGCGTTTTGTGGCGCAGGCGCCGTATGGCCAAAGAGCGCCAGGCCAGCGTCAATGAATTCGCAGTGGAGCGATGAGTTGCGAGAGGTGAGTGTGACGTGGCTGTAAAGGGGCCTAAAGAATAGCCGCTGTAAAGTGCGTACAACCTATATGTAATAAAATTATGGTAATGGCTAACGAGGTGGGGTAATGTGGACACGAAACACACGTTGTTAAAGAACGATGATACACTAAAATATGGCACAGCCAAACATTTACAAGAAGCACCATTGCCTTAACAGAGCCCTTGAAACGCAAGGCCCTGGAAGCACGTCCTATACATAACTACTATCACAGCAGTATCTTCTAGAGAGAGGATGTGCTAGAAATTTATTGGGCTAATAACATGCGAGACAACATCGTTCAAGAAACCAAGGATTGATGTCGAAAAACGGTTCTGAACTTAGAGACATTACCGGATGAAGAGGGATGGCCTGCCGATACGTTAAAGGCAAATCTATCTTTCAGCTTCGGCTTGCCGACACTCCAGTAGGACGTTGAGAACGGACGGACTCTCCCAAACTCTACCACAGGTTGGAGGCTCATTTCCAGTAAGTAGAAAATTATGGATGCCATATGTGTCCTGTTCTGAGAGGACAGAATAGGACATCAGTTCGCCGTGTTTTCGTTGCGTAGGGCCCATAACCTAACTGTGGCTTAATTAGGTGAAGCTTATTTGTTCCAGCATCCCACAAGCGCTGCCAGTGGGTTCTCAGTCTGTTTCGGAGAAAATGCTTTAGACCTGGAAAGCATTTGACAACGTTACCCACACAACAATACTCAACGGAATGAATGAGCTAGGCTTAGGAGAAAGAACATACAACTGTGTTAGAAACTTCCTAACTGGCAGAATAGCAAAAATCAATATAGCAGACTGGTAATTGGAAGAAAAAACTATAGGCAGCTCAGGCACGCCGCAAGGATCGATGACATTGCCAGTGCGCTAGTACTAATCAGAATGCCAACCAGACTAAACGAAATAGAAGGCGTAAATCACGCCACATACGCTGATGACATCACCATATATGGACGATTAGTGGCAGTGATGGGCAAATAGAACAAACACTTCAGAACGCCATAGAGACAGTAGAACTATACTAAAAGGTATCGGGCTGGCCTGCCCGGTAGAAAAGTCAGAACTATTGCTATACAGGCACACACGAAGTGGACACAAACCAAATAATAGCACAGAGGGAAATGAGCCAGAAGAAGGAGAAATACAACTAAGAACTGCTGATAGAACACTCATAGCTAAAGTTGATAATTCATAATCCTAGGAATAATAATAGAGGCCAGGCAACATGAAGGAAAAAATAAGGAAATTACAGAGAACGATCTCTCATATAATAAGAATAATCAAAATGATAACTAACAAACACAACGGAATCAGCGAAAAAGACAATAAGTCTGATAGAAGCATTTGTCCTAAGCAGAATAGTGCACGCGACACCATACCTCAGATGATATGCCGCTGCAAAGAATAAACTAGAATGCCTAATAAAGAAAGTATACAAGCAGGCATTAGGACTTCCAATAAGCACGAGTACAGACATAATACTAGCTCTAAGACTACAGCAACACATATTGGATGAACTCGCAGAAGCTCAACGCATATCACAGTATGAAAGACTCTCTAAGACAAAGACGGGAACAAGTATATTAGCGAGATTGGGTATTAACTATCACGCACAACACGGAAGAAAGAAGGAAATGCCAAGAGATCAGAAATATGATAATGATTCCCTCTTCGCCAAAAAACATGCATCCCACACAACATGAAGGTCGAAGACAAAGCAGAGCCAAGGAGATACAGAAAATATTTGGGCGCGATAAAGCAGCGGTTTTTGCAGACGCAGCTAGACTCAGACGCAGGAAGGGATTCTCTGCAGCCGTAGTCAATCACAAAAAAAGAATATGTAACAAGCGTCAGAATAAAGACAGAATATACAGAAGCGGCAGAAGAAACGGCGACAGCACTAGCGATGACACAAACTGAATATAATAATCAGTGACTCGCAGGCAATAAGTCGCAACTACGCAAATGGCCGAATCTCCCCGGAGGCACATAGGAGCCCAAAAAGAAAAGACAAAAATATTCAATCACTACGGACACCTGGCCATACTGCGACCACACCAGGGGATGGTGGAGACAACGCGGCGGCGCACAACGTAGCTCGAGGGATAACCGAGCGAGTTGCGACAAACATTGGTGCCGTCAACTCGGGGGCTGCCGAATAAGGTGAGGACGGAGATTGGGAGTCTGGAGGCAGATTGACCAATCATAACGATATAACAATACATTACAAAGTGCAGAGGTGTATTTATCGACGACGTCATCAAAAATTAAATAGGTTACAAAAGAGGACACACTGTAATCAAGTAGTGTGGAATATAACTTATCCATCTATATATACAAGACCAACGAATGTAAGTTATGCAAATATGCACATAACTGTGCATATACTCTTGAGCATGTGCTCTGGGAATGCAGTGGGCTGGCGAGTAGGAACGGGTAGACAACCTCTAGCGAAAGTCTTCGCGTGCGTTTGAATATGCTGTGCTGCTCAGCTCAGCCCCAGAAGCTCAACTGTGGGCAGTCGAGCAGACCGACGACGCCGCCAGAGGCACAAGGGCTCGTGGCAGACGGCTAGTCAGGGTGGAGCTCGCCCTATTAACTTGCCGGACAAAAATAAAGCTTTCACTACTACCCCCAAGGAAGGGATAGCAGTGGTGCGATTGATAGTTTTCCATGCAATTGATGTGGCCATTTGATCTGCTAGCATATTACCCTCGATGCCCCTATGTTAAGGCACCCCCCGCTTATAATGGCATGCTGCTGAGACGTGTATGATGCGTACAGAACGGAACAAAGCTGAGTAAGTACAGGGCTTCTGTGTCTAATTAAGGGTTTTACGACGCCTAGAGAGGCCGTGAATATAATGGCTTTGTGTAGCTTTGCTTTCCTGATTTGTTTAACAGCGGACAGTATTGCATGAGCCTCTGCGGGGAAGATGCTTGTTTCCGGATGCAAGAAGGATTCGGAGAAGGATGGTCTGATTGCAGCCTAAAACACGCCGGCGTGCGACTTAGGAGCGTCAGCGCAAAACTATGCACGACTACTTGCACTGAAGCCCTAGGAAATGCATTTGAGTCGGTGCCTCTGGGAAGTCTTTCGTCGCTTCTACGAATGATGCATCGCAATATATGAGCTCCCACTACAACGGTGGCATTGGCTTAGCTGGGACCATCAGGTTCTGCTCAAGGATCGGCACTAGCCCTCAGAAAGCTTTCTTACGCGCGGAGAGTATGGTTCTCTAGCTGCAGGTCAATTATTAAAGAGCGTTGCAGATCTCACGTCGTTTATGGTTACATAAGAGGGATGGTCGCGGTTTGCGTTCACATTTAGAAAGGTACATGAAACTCGAATACGACCTCTTAAGATGATGCGACCACTGGTCAACTTCAGCGTAGATACTACCTAGAGGACTTTTCCTGAAGGCTCAGGTCGCCAGGCGGATATCTAGGTGATGAGCAGGATCCAGTGTCTTCAACGCGCTAGGAGAAGCCGATTGATATACAATCGCCCCGTTATCTAAGCGTGTTCGTATGAGGATTTTGTAAAGGCTCATGATGCACTTCCTTTTAAGCACTTGCCTGCCTTGCGATTTGATGCGTTTAAATATTATGAGATTTTATGACGTAGGAGAGTCATGAAGACAGCATGCCTCGTTTTGCCTCTGTCGTGCTTGCTTGCATTCCTCTTTCCACCATAGACTGTGTCCTTTAGAAAGCAAACCTCTGGTTTGAGGAATACATAGTGACGCGGTATCAATTAAATACCGCTGCTAAGTATGCCACTCCATCATTAATACTGAGGGTACGAACATCATTCCACGTTAATTGCGCAAGTTGTCGAAACTGCATCCAGCTACCTTAATCAACCTGCTATCTGGGAGCTTGTGGACAGCATTAATCAGGTTTTGTTAGCTTTAAAACAATAGGAAAATTATCGTTTCCGTATGGGTCCTTGATGACGTTCCACTCTAGCTACGGCTTAAGTGGACCAGACGTTATGCTTTTGTCTGTTGAGGAAAACGTTTTATGTGATCGCCATAAAAGGTTGGCTCTTTCTTATTCAGGAGGCGTTCACCTGAGGAAAAAAGAAAATTTTCCTTTAGGCGGCATCTTGCATCACAGAGCGAGTCTCCCATGGTGCTATGCGCATTTAGATCTCCTAATAGTATAAGGGTTCCCGGAGTTCATCAATAAACCTCTGAAAATGTGTTCTGTGAAGTTGATTCTATTCTGTGAAGTACATTCTGTGCACTGAAGCCCTCCAAGAGTTCAGGCTCAGTCAGCTCCAGTAAATCATCATCTGAGAGAACGCCGCCGGTGGTGTCATCAATAAACCTCTGAAAATGTGTTCTGTGAAGTTGATTCTATTCTGTGAAGTACATTCTGTGCACTGAAGCCCTCCAAGAGTTCAGGCTCAGTCAGCTCCAGTAAATCATCATCTGAGAGAACGCCGCCGGTGGTGTTCACTTTTAGAAAGTGCGGTGCGGGGTTACCGTTACTCGGACGTCCCCGAATTATACCAGTTTGGGCAGTTTCCCGCATCGTTCTCGATCGCGGAGCTCCAGAGGCAGATTATCACTTGCCATTTTCGATGCTCTGTAACCTGGGTCGAAAACTTTAGTAAGATATTCCGAGATGGAGGAAAGGGAGATCATTTTTACTGTATTTTAGGCTTAACAGAGTGTACGACGTGAAATCATGGTAAGTTTTGTCTTCATGTGCCAAAAAATAGAAAAACACATTCGGTGCGCCCTCGTTTCAGAGGGCGATCAGGCAGTTTTGGGAAAGAGCTGTCCATAAGTATGCCTGCGGTTTTCGGCAGTGATGTGCCTACCACCCACCAACGAGCCTAACGCGGGGACGTTACAGCAGTTCCCACTAAGGAGGCCCTGCCACCGCCAGTTGTACAGTAAGACGCAAAAGTTTACGAGACGCCGGATTTGCGAAAGAACAAAATTACTGCGAAGCCTGTGCACATAGCGTCTAATTAAAAGCTCCGAAGCAGTTCTTGCGAACTACACTGTAATCCATTAAATTAGAAGTGCCTACGCCTTAACAGAGCAGAAATCCGCATTCGTCGTGAGACCCGTGCCCTGTAAACTTTTGCGGATGACTGTACATCGCTGCTGTAACCAAACACATCATAACCAAGATTGGTTAGCAACACCCGGTTAACCCGTGATGCCCAGAAAATCATCAGTAAAATAATGTGGCTAGAAGACACGTAAGACTGAAAGTGAGAGAGAAAGACGGCGGTTTGAGAGAAGAACAGGAAAAGGCGACTGCCAATTACCCCCAGGTGCGTCAGTCTGGAAGTGAAGCAGAGGCCGAAGAGGTATGCTGCCTCCGCTGGGTGGCCTTAAATGTCCAAGCACCCCGCATCGCCTCAATCCACAGGATCCTGCCTTCCCCAGACACGGCTAAGCCGCGCACAGATACACGCGGGAGGTGCCAACCCCCATGTGCTCGGGTCCGTTGTGCCGCAACACACCAAACACCTGTTGACGCAGACGTCGCTGCAGGGGATAACAAAACTTTATAAAACGAAATTATGAACATAACGCAGTGCTAAACTTCACACTGCAATCACAGTACACAATGATTTTCCAGCACATCAAATTTTGAACGTAATAAAGTAATGCATATAACAAAGCAATTATCCCCCTTCAACTTCATTGTAACCAAAGATTTTACTGTAGTTCAATTTCGACATCATGTGCGATGTATATCGGGAAACAGTTACGTTTACAAAGTGTGCTTTATTGCAGCAAGGCTTTGTTCAAATCATCATGTTATTTGGCTTTGATCGTTATTTGAGGAGAAGCCGGCGAGACGCAATATTTCCCAACATTTTCAATTTCATACGAATAAGTCACGCACCTACCTTAAGAATAAGCAGGCAGTGGTCATAATGTAGGCTAACCAAAAACTACATCGGCCCGCCATGGCAGTGATCTTGTGAAAAGACGATGGAGAGATGTGTTTGCTAGCGGGCACCTCGTGGAGGTGTCTAGAGCCACAGCACCTCTGTCAGCAAAATCACGTGAACGAAATTACATAGCGATGACGATGCGGCTTGTAGGCCGAGCCTGCATGCCTTTCTGTGCTTTTACGGGCATGGTTCACGTCCATGATCTCTTAAGACTGCTAAAAGGCCGAAATTAACCTTACACACACACGCACACACATACACGCACACACACACACGCACGCACGCACGCACGCACGCACACACGCACACGCACACACACACACACAAATATATAAAGAAAACGACAACTGCGCTTTGTACGAAAGGTGTTTCTGGGTGGACGGGCTGAAGACGATGAATGGCAAATATTTTTCCCGTGCATTTTTGTTCTCTTTTTTTGCATAATGAATCGTTATCATAACGATATACATATAGATACAGAAAAATTCCATTAAGTGCGCCAAATACACCTAGTTTATACAGTACAGGAACTAATCAGTTACTGCAGCCTTTGAAGAAGGCTTCTAATATACAAATGAATGGTGGTTTCGAGCACATATCCGACCATGGTCTGTAGACGCATAGTTTACTCTTTTTTGCTAGTGACCAAATCTTGAATAGTACGATAAGAATAAAAAAAGAAAGCGTACGATGATGTTTACCACGAAGCATCCACAACTGCGACAAAGTTCCAGCTGTAACACACAGCGGGTCCCAGTTATCATATGTGGAGTTTTTAAAAAAATAACGGGCCGTTCTACGTGAACACAACCAAGTGCATATTGTTCCCAGTCGAGTAGAGTAGCCGCCAGTAATTTTCGTTGATGCCATTCAATTTACATTAACTGCAATTCGCTAATTTTTTTTAGTTACTGCTCTGAATGACGTGCTGTCATTGATGATTGGCGAAACGAGAACAAGGTAAAAGGGGGAGCCAACGTTCCAACAAGTGGACCTGTCTTTTTCGAGGATTGCCGGCGCTCGTCCCATAAAGCAACACAAAGGCGTCCGGCTGTCGCTGTCGGAGCGTGAATGATCGCCCCTCTAACTCCTCTAACTCCTGTGGAGCTCGTTTGAGGACGCTGTTTTTGTTGCTGGCAGACGGTTAGTCACGAAGCGTATTTAATTTTTTCATGGGCTTTTTTTTATGATGCGGAAAAAATAAACAGGCAGCAAGTATCCGAGTCCAAGCACGGATGTTTTAGGTTTCTTTCAATTTTTCTACAAATTCTTCATTGACAACGCGCCATTCAGAGATGTAATTAACATGAGGTAATTGCAATTAATAAATTGAATGAAATCAACAAAACAATTACTGGCGGCTGCTGTATTCGACTGTGAAGATATACTTGGTTATACGTCTTCGCGTAGAACGGCCCGCAGTCTTTAAAAATGTGTTGCGTGATAAATAGGGCACCCTTGTTCGCAAAAACCTCTAAATCACTGACACAAAGGCTATACAAACACGAATTGAAATTCATATTTAAACGTGATAAATACGCAACGAGGTTGTAGCACGGACGTCTACGCGTAACGTTGAAACACGGCAAAAAATTGAGAGACAGTCTCGTGAGTATAATGTTTCCTGAGAAAAAAAAGCTACACCATTGATAAGAAATTTTGAAAGCTAGTTGAGACATAGAAAGGGTCCCCGTTCCACTTCGACCGATTTTCTTTTCCCTGCATACCGACTCTATCTAAATAAAGCACTTAAGAACTAAACTTAGTCATGCTAGAGCTGATTCTGTTCTCGAAGTGGCTTTATACAGTTTAGCCGACGAAATGTCTCTCCAAAGCTTAAGTAAGTCGAAAAGATCGCTAGACTTGGTCTAGTTTGAGAAGACGATTCCTTTAGCGAACATTATATTTACTTGAGTCAGGCGAAGTAAAGTGGGACAGCTGGCGTGACTTTGCTATGGTTTCAAAGGACAATGACTCTTTGGGAGGAACGGCGGTATCAATGTATCTATAGAGTCTGATGGGTTTTATTTTCTTTTATCTGGCCCCTAAGCCCTCCCCAGTACCACAAAATCGAAGATATATAGGCCAGGTCGAATGCGTATACTGTTGGTTCGTTCCAATGAAGCGATACCTTCTTCCGTTCAGGGATTCATCCAACTTTGGCAGGATACTTGCAAAGCAGCGCCTTGTCCTTTTGAACTTGAACTTTGAACTTTGAACTTTATTTTGTATCTATACAACGTACAGATAGCAGGGGCACAGACAAAAAGCCATAAAATCGGCCTGACTAGGTCTGTGTCCCTTATTGGTTTCTTTGGCATTACGTAGCAATGCGTGCACAAGTACGAGATGAACAACAAAAATATAAACAGTATGTGGATAAATGGGACTACTTATACAAAGTTACTTCGCACTGCGGCGAAAAAATTGACATGAATGCAGAAATAGTATTGTCATACAAGTTACGAAAAACACGAACAGGAAAACAACAAAATGCAGACATTATGAATCCCTTTTCATTTACGGGTAACATTCACAGAAATACAAAACTAAATAGGTCACTGTGCAATTACAGCTTACAACACGTATACATCAGAACAAAACACAAAGAAAAACACTAAGCATTCACGTGAATGCCAATATGAGTGGCAAGTTTGGCCACCCAATTGAAATGATAATAAGTAGGGTGATTAATTAAAAGAGTTAAGTAGAGATGGTAGTTCATGGCGCAGCATTTGATTCCCGTAGTTAGTTCTTGAGTGCCGAATATGCCAAGTTTCTCTGTGACGTGTACCGAAACTGCTTGTATTTAGTGTTAGCCTTGACAAGTGCACAAGAAAATGAGTGCTACCTTTTCTTTCTGTAAAAAAGCGTTTCAGCAAAATTGTATTGTAGACCGATTTTATCGGCGCTATATCTAATTGACAAGTTGTCTCGCAAAAGAAGCTATCGAAATGAAAAAAAAAAGCACTTCAGCCCAACATCATTTCAATCGACTACCGTTAGATGTCAACTTTAACCACAACCGGTACTACTGAGAGATTGCATGAGTCGATGCGGGACGGTCAGTTTAACATGACTATAACGAAAGACTTGTCTTGTCTTGTCTTGTCTTGTCTCAGAATACATTGAGTCGTCGTTTGCTTGTAATAGGATGATTTTATTCAGACATCTACAATTTATATTTGAAGCGGCTTCCGGGACAGTCCATCCATTTAGTATATATCGTTTTGAGAGAGAGAGAGAGAGAGAGACAAAACATGAAGATTCTCCTGCTGCCTTCAAAATATGTAAGGCACACCGAAATCGACTGGGATAAGATCGATGGCTTTTGTGCTTAGAACGAGAAAACTTTGAGGCACAAGCTTGCCAACATATATTTATCTTAAAGTTCTACTATGAAATGCATGATAATTCCACCCCTTTTAATTTTGTCAACGGCAAGTGTTGAAACACACGCGTGCGAAACTGCATATAACTTTAGAATTTCTGATTTGAACTTAGAAAAGCAGCAGAGCTAGATTGCTCGCAGTATATGTGCATATTGATAACCTGAATATAGCCCTAAGTGAAAGTCTTGAAATGTTATTTTGTTTACGTTGTTGCGATTCCACACTGTCATTTCTCAAACACAGTTATTTCAATTTTGCACGAAGAACACGATTGTTCTTTGAAGGTAGCCAAGGGCAACTATTAAAAAAAAATAGTGTTAACTCACCGTGCTGTGTAATCCAGCCTTACATAGACGAATAAGTTCTCAGAAGGTTTGTTGAATTGTGGGAACGCAAGAAAAGTAAACAAAAGCAAAGCAACGCAGCAGGGAAAATTCATCTACACCACAGCAGTTCCTCTGTGCCTTCGGTATTGCACAGAAGACTTCGATTCAAGCGTTCGGCTTCCGGCACTTTCCTTATGCAGGTGTGCAGTTGCCTGGGGAGCGTCCCACGACTCTCACATCGAGTCCAGACCCTGGGCTGCGACTTATTTCGTCGGCCTCAATCTCAGCGCAGAGAAAGTATAAGTCACTATGGAAACGCAGAAGTATTTTAATATATGGCGTGAGAGTTGAGTGAGACGTATAGGTCTGGGCGAAAAACTCGAGTGAAGTGGCAACAGCAACGCTCATTTATCCCAGTCAAAGTGGAGTATTGGACGCGTCTGTCACCATTCGCGTTCGAAGCAGCGCAATTTCAACCAGAGCACAGAAGTCCAGAGGACAGCTGCCGTGTAACTCTTTCCTTGTTTTCGTGCCGTCATAAATGTCAACATTTTTCATATACACTCACTACGTGCACACTGGTGGAAATGTTACCTACTAGACTGCTGAGCCATGTGATGTTAGCTTCTACGCTGTAGTTCGCTCGCCGTACACCCCACAGCGCCACGGGAATTATCGAAAAAGAATGTAAAAAAAATTGCATAATGAAATGAATCGCCGTCGCGCATACTCGAAACTGACTATCCCAATAGTTATATGTGTTTCGTTTCCGCAGTAAGTTGTCCACAAGAACACCACGGAAATATTGGTGCATTTCTGCTAGAGAGAGAGAGAGAGAAAATAATGCAGAGAAAGGCAGGGAGGTTAACCAGAGGTAGTTCCGGTTGGCTACCCTGCGCAGGGGGAAGGGTTAAGAGGGATAAAAAGAGAAAGAGAGTGGAAGGGGGAGATAGAAAGAAAGGGAGACAAGCACGAACAAAGCGCGTACACTACAGAACGGTAGGGGGCGGCATTCTTAGAGTCTGTCGTGAAGCCCCGTAGACCGCAAGAACGTTAATAGCGCGAATAAGGCCTTCAACGCGGATGTTCTTTCGGAGCATTGGCCTAAAGCTTTTAGTTCTGAAAGTGGACGATTGTCCAGCTTGTCCAGTACCCTGCACATCACTTGTCTCTCAGCACTGTATCGCGGGCAGACACAGATAATGTGTGCGAGCGTCTCGTCGATGTTACATGTGTCGCACGTGGGGCTGTCGGCCATTCCTATGAGGAAAGCATAGGCTTTTGTAAATGCAACGCCTAGCCACAGACGGTAAAGCATGGTCTGTTCACGTCGTGGTAATCCAGGCGGGAGGTGCATCCGTATGTCCGGAGACAACGAACGCAACCGACACATGGTGAAAACATTTGAGTCCCACAGGGGCAAAGTACACTCACGGGACATCAATCGCAGCCCAGCCGCAGCGTCTGTTCGCGAAAGCGGAATGAAGACTCGTTGACCACTTTCATGTGCCGATCGGGCGGCTTCGTCGGCTTGGTCATTCCCGCTGATGTTACAATGTCCTGGAAGCCACTGAAAGATTATGTTGTGTCCCTTATCATAGCTTTGATGATATATGTGCCGAATTTCTGAGGCCAGTTGTTCATTGGGTCCGTGGCGCATTGGGCTTCGTATGCACTGAAGGGCTGCCTTGGAGTCACTGAAGACTGTCCATTGTTGCGGTGGTTTCTGCTTAATGAAATCAAGTGCAGCACGGAGCGCCGCGAGTTCTGCACCCGTTGATGTGGTCACACATGAAGTTCTTAACTTGATTTCCTCAGATTGTGCCGGGATGATGACTGCAGCAGCAGCGCTGTTGAGTTTTACTGAGCCATCTGTGTATACATGTTTCCGGAATCTGTGCACGTTGTGAATGTGCTCCAAAGTTGCTTGCTTCAAAGATTGCAATGGCGCTCCAGCTTTCTTTCTGACTCCTGGAATTGTCAGTTGCACTTGCGGCCGGTGCAGACACCACAATGGATCTGACAATCGTGAAGCGGGCGTAAATTCTGATGGCAAGTACGACTGATGTCTCACAATAGTTTTAGCAAAAGTTGAAAGTGGCCTTTTTGCTGGCAAGCAAGCAAGATGGTGTGAGGGAATCCGAGTCAGGTGTCGGATGTGCGCTCTCAGGACATCTGTATCAATGTAGACTGTCAAAGGCGCGTCTCTGGCTATGGCCACTGTCGCAATCGATGACGTTGTTTTGGGAAGACCGAGACAAGTCCTGAGTGCTTGGGCTTGCACGCTCTGGAGTTTGCGAATATTCGTAGTACAAGTATTACCTATTACAGGTAAGCTGTACCGCAGGAAGCCCAAAAACAGTGCTCGATATAGTTGCAACATTGACGGTACTGTTGCGCCCCAGGACTTCCCGCCGAGAAACGCAAGAAGGTCCACAATGGCGGCCAAACGCTTCGTCATGTACGAGATGTGAGGGCTCCAAGACAAGTCTCTATCAATGATGACGCCAAGAAATCGGTGCGTTCGTCTATATCGTATGATTTGGTCATTAATCCGCAAAGCATACGGGGACATCGATTTACGAGTAAAAGCAACGACTGCACATTTCTCAGAAGAAAGCTCCAGGCCTTGTCTTCTTAGGTATCTTGACACAGCCGTTGAGGCTTTCTGAAGGCGTGCGCGGACTTGTACACGTGTCACGCCTGAAGCCCATATGCAAATGTCGTCTGCATATACGGAGAGCTGTACGGTTTGCGGTAACGAATCAGCGAGACCAACGAGCACCAGGTTGAAAAGGGTAGGGCTGAGTACTCCGCCTTGCGGTACACCACGACTGGTATAGCTAGATGGCGTTGGTCCGTCTTCAGTCAAAATAAAGAAAGATCTTCCATGCAAATACTTGCATATCCAGCGAAAGGTGCGTCCGCCAATCCCTACAGCTTCTAAGGCGTCCAGAATTGCCTGATGATCTACATTGTCGTACGCACCTTTAACATCAAGGAATAGGGCCGCAGTGATTCGTTTCAGATGTTTCTGGTGTTGTACGTATGTTACCAGGTCGATAACGCTATCTATTGACGAGCGGCCACGTCGAAAACCAGCCATTACCTCTGGATAGACGTTGTAGAATTCTAAGTACCACTCTAGCCGCGCAAGTATCATTCTTTCCATTACCTTGCCGACACAGCTGGCCAGTGCTATTGGACGGTAAGATGATAATTCCAACGGGGATTTGCCAGCCTTGAGGAGTGGAACAAGCCGGCTGGATTTCCACGTTGTAGGGACCAAGCCGTCACGCCATGATGCGTTGTATAGGCCAAGAAGGGCATCTCTGGCCTCTGGACCAAGGTTTACAAGCGCAGAGTATGTGATGCCATCGTGTCCTGGTGACGAAGATCGCCTGCAACCAGCAAGTGCGGCCTCCAGTTCTTCGATGGAGAAGGCAGTGTCCATACGAGGATCCCGGGAGCAAGGGGGCACAATGGGAATAGGTGCGCAAGGTGAATACGTGAGCGCCGTACCCGCAATCCTTGCGCAGTAATCTTCGGCTACCTCGACTTCTCGGCGTCCTTGATGTAGGGCTAGAGACTTAAATGGACAACGCTGTTGAGGAGCTGTTCGAAGACCACGGATTGTTCTCCAGACAACCGACAGAGGTTTACGTGGGTCGAGAGACTCACAAAACGACTTCCAGCGTTGATTGTGGAGTACAGCAAGGCGACGCTGAATTTTCTTTTGAATGCGTCTGGCCTCTCTAAGGTCGTAGAGTGATTTAGTCCGTCGGTACCGTCGCTCCGCTCGCCGGCGGATTGCACGGAGGCTCTGTATTTCCGAATCAAAATCCGTGTAGTTCTCTAATGGCCGAAATGAGCGCAAAGAATCCTGCATAGCCTTGGCGATCTCAAATTCTAGTGTGGACGAAATGCTTTCGTGGCATGCGTCTTCCATAAGGGATTTAAACACGGGCCAATCTATTGCTTGTTTAAAATTTGATGGAACGGATTTGGTGAGGCCTTTTATCTTCAGGTAGGTAGGAATGTGGTCGCTTCCGTGGGTTTCTATATCTGCGAACCAATGGACGCGGTGAGTGAGGCATCGCGAAACAAATGCTAAGTCTAAACAACTACTGTATGTCCGGCCGCACAGAAACGTGGGACTGCCATCATTTAGACAACAAAGTTCATGGTCGCAAGCAAAGGACACGAGGTTTCTTCCTTTCGAATTTATCTTGTTGCTTCCCCAAAGAGAATGAAGCGCGTTGAAGTCCCCAACAACAATCCATGGACCAGGTGTCGCATCTATAATGTCACTCAGTCTCTGCCTATCAAAACGACTTGATGGAGAAAGGTAAGCGCCCACTAAAGTAAACGCAAGGTTTTGTTGTTTCACGGTCAAACACACATACTGATTAATGTCATGTGGCCGCACTGGATGAACAACATAAGTCAATTCACACCGTATGTAGATGGTCACTTTGCTAATGTCAGTACAAGTCGATGACACATGAGGTTCATAGCCTGAGATCCGGACGGGTGTCTGTAGCTTCGGTTCACAGACGACAACAATGGGGAATCGATTGGTGAAAACGTAATGGCGAAAATCACTGCGGGATTTCAGGCCACGGGCATTCCATTGCATAATAGATGCTTCCTTGACTTGTCTGAAGAACGGCTGACGCGGTAGAGCCATTGTGCTTGCTACTCGAGGCTCGCAAGAACCGGATCCAGGCCGTCCAGCACTTGTAGTGCACCTCGAGCAGATGGCATGTCGTTTAACAACACGCGAATGACATTCATTAGAGATCTTATTATGGCGATTACTTGCTTCTCTTGACCTCGCCCATGGTCTGTGCCCTCATTGGTTCGTCGGTAGTCCACCGTCGACCTTTGTTGGGCTGGAGGATTTAATGTTGGAAGTGCAGGCCAGTCGTTTGCAGTAGAGGTATGCACTGCGTCATCAGACACCGTGTTGTTAGTGTGGGTGAGCGCCTGGGGAGCACCAGCCTCAGGAAGTATCGGCTGTCTCGCGACGGTATCAGCATTTCTTGTAGACGAGGATCGTCTACGGTGACGGCGGACACTACGCCGTCGTACTTTGGCGGCGGCCGCTCTGTGAGTTGAGTTGTCTCTCACCATTTGTTTGAGGACTTTCCGCTCTGTCTTGTGTCTCGGGCAGTCTTTCGACGATGCTTCATGGGGACCGGAGCAATTGGCACATTTGAAGTGAGTCGCACGGCAAGCATCTGCACTGTGCTGCTCAGAACATCTCGCGCACACGGTCGAATTTTTGCATATGCCGCTGACATGCCCGATCTTCAAACAATTACGACACTGAAGTGGTCTTGGAATGAACGGTCGCACTGGATGACGAAAAAATCCAACTTTCACGTGGGACGGCAAGCTACCTCCCTTGAAAGTTATCCTCACACAGCGTGAATCTCCTAGGCGACGGATTTCAATAATAGGAACATCTGCTGTGGCGGGTTTGACCAAAATAGGCAGGTCGTTGTCGTCGATTGACTCATCGACATCATAAATCACACCTGATATAGTATTGCTGTCCTGTGGTATTATGGTGCGAACATTTATCTTGCCCAGCATTTTCACTGTACTCAAGATATCCAATGCTGCCCTGTTCTTGACATCAACCGCGAGAATGTTCTTACGGGTGTTAACTCTCATATCCGTGATCTCATTTGGAACAACAGCCTCTAGTGTTACAGATACGGCTTGCCTGTTTAGCCGATTCAGGTTGTCGGTCGGCGTCACGGGTAAGAAGAGGATGGTATGAGCCGTGTCATGGGCCTTTGCTGCCGCCGTCGTCCTTGTTGAAGACGAGGAGGCAGTGACAATTCTCCTCTTTCCTTTTTGCCTCACAACTGTCAAGTAGTCGCCGTCATCCGACAGATCTTCTTCGGAAGCAGAGTAGTACAGCAGGGTGTCCCCGCTGCCTGTGTCGCTCATCAGGTGATTGCGCTTCCTCGGAGCGCTCGACGCTGTGACGTCGGTCTCCTCCGGACGTCTAGCTGACTCCGCTTCCATCGCCGAAGGTCTCGGAAGCGGTGCCTTCCGAAAACACGCAAAAATACTCGCAAAAAGAGAACAGTAGTTGTTGTTGTTGTTGTGGCCTGTGATGCGTGTGGCTCCTACCCACGGTGGGGGATTGGCCAAGAGATGGGTGGATTATTCGAAATTATTATGGAGCATAAATTTCCTAATAGTTATTGAAATAGCATTGAATAGCGCAGAATTGCCTGTTAAATAACAGTAGAAAACGGGGTTCCACACAAGAGCCCCTTCTTCGTCTTCTCCATTTCTGCTAGCACGATCGTCTGCTCAAAGGGATGTAACCCCACAAGAATACTCCCTGTCGGTCCCTGCGTGGGAGACGCCCACTGCGCGCTGACGTGCGTCCTGCAGGACTTTTTTTAAAGTGTTTCCAATCAAATCAAATCCACAAGGATGCATCGACAGGAGGAGCGTACGCTAGCAATAAAGTTTATTGCCCACTTCGCGTCGGAATACATAAATCATTACGCCGTGCTGATTCAGCTATTCTCACGCGAAGCAAATTCGTTATAGATTTAAGCCGATTCGCCGTATGCTTTGTGTTACGTGTGCGAGGCATTCGTCGACACAACGGCAGCGGCCACGGTCAGCAGTGTACGAGAGTGATCGCTTAGGGAATGCTGCGCCTTTAAAAAAAAAGCAGCAGAACCGGAGCTTTGCAACATGTTTATTTTATTCGGCGTTCCAGCTTTCGATAGCGCGTTGAAAACTTCAGGACAGCTTCGAAATGAAATTCGAATAAAAATCACGCGAAAGAACAACTACCGAAATGCTGACCTTAAGGCGACGCTTTCTGGCGGAAATCGGCTGCCAGTCTCAGGTTAGCGAATAATCACGTTCCTGTTAATTTAGACTCGTTCTGAAAGAAAAAAAAAGATTACAGTGCGCTCAATGCTTACAAAGCGTCCCCGTTATTTCAGCTCGGCATAAATTTGCAAACAAAGCGAGCTGCCGCTTAGCAACCTCTCGTCACCGAGGTTATCCGACGAGTGGGCATTTATGATAGCCTGTAGTGCGGTCCAAGCAACTTGCGACATCGTTCACTTCAAGCAGTTGCACTGTTTTTCTGAGCATAAGAAAACTGCTGCCCGTCCGAGTTCGGTACGCTTTTTATACAGCTATTCCGTATTGCTCACTTTATCGATGAATAGGAACAACCTTAGAAAAGTTTCGCCGGTCATTGTTGTTGCTGTTGTTAATTTATTTATTTATTTATTTATTTATTAGATACTGCCAACTGCCTCTTGGCAGTCCAGGCAGGAGTGAGTCTATACAAAGTCGGCACTGCAAGTCAAAATAACAAAAACATGGGTTACAAGGAACCATAAAAAAATGCTTAAATATACAGACTATTGCATCGGGAAAGGCAGCATGTACAAAATTTACATAAATAGGAAAATGGTCATTCTAAAACGAACACGCTTCATTGCAAGGATTGTACGGCAGACACAAATGATTCAACCGAGGGCATACAAGCGACTTCTTGCGGTAGAGCATTCCACTCTGCTATAGTTCGAGGAAAAAACGAGAAGCGATAAGCAGTAGTTATAGTCGGTGGCATCACAATCGTTTTGCTGTGCTTGCGTCTGGTTTCTCTTGTTTTATTAAAATTGATGTATATGTCGGGATCCATTTTTGTTTGTTTATTAACGATATTAAACAGTCTGTAGGCGATGCAGTCTACGCCGAAATTCTAGCGATGGGAGGCCAGACCGTGTTCTGAGATCAGTGATCGAGACTCGTCTATTATAAATATTATAAATAAATCGAAGGGCTTTCTTTTGCACGCTTTCAATGTTGTTGACACCAGTCTTTGTGTGGGGATCCCAGACAGCATCGGCATATTCAAGTAGTGGTCTAATGAGTGTCGTGTAGGCAGCGAGTTTAGTCCTACTAGTGCAATGTTTGAGCCGGTGTTTAATTAGCCATAGCTTCCTTAGCGACGCCGAAACGACGTATTGGACATGAGCGTTCCAGGTTAACTTCGAGTCAATAACTACACCCAGATACTTAAATTTGTCAACCGTCACAATTCCTACATTATTGATTTTATATGTACAAATTGATGGTGCTTTCTTTCTTGTAATCATCATTTGAGTACATTTTGAGGCATTTAAGTTCATACGCCAGGATTGAAACCAATTATCGATTGCATTAAGGTAATCCTGTATAGTAGTCTGATCATGGGGTGATTGAATGTTGTGGTACACAATACAATCATCAGCGAAGAACCGGCATCGTATCGGGGAATCAAAGGACAAGTCATTCAGATAAATCAAAAAGAGAAGAGGCCCAAGTACTGAACCTTGCGGTACACCGGAAAGTACGGGAGCAGGTGAAGAAAATGAGTTTCCTATACGGACATATTGTGTTCGATTAGTTAAATAAGAGTCAAGCCAGCGAGGAATTTGTTCATTTTTCAGCGCACATTGTAGCTTGAGCTTTAGCCTTTGGTGACAAACACGGTCAAATGCTTTCTGAAAATCAAGGAAGAGCACATCTATTTGCCCGTGCTATCGCCGGTTTGTGTGACTACTGACATGAAACTACTTACGCTTGACATTTAGTGTGTACCTCCTAATTTTTTTTTCGGGAAACAGTAATTGAAACATAACCGCCGACAACTAACTGCATTCTAGTGACCTCTAGCAGAACCAAGAGGAAGCAAGAAATGGAATCGGGCATGCGTGCAGACCGCCGCAACCAGCCGGTTGGCAATTTCGATCTTTTTTCTTTAACAGTGTATCGAAGCGTCGTTCGTAGCTTCTGCGTGTTAACACTGGCTAGCGTGATGGCGCCGAAAGGCTATAGCTACACTCGCCTGCGTCATGAGGGTAAGACATACCTGGTATCGCTCTTGCACACTACTTAGACAGCTATGCTGAACGGAGAAAAAAAGAACCACATAAAGGATTTAGGGAAACCCGCTTCATTTGTTGTTTTCTGGACACGCGAAATAATTTTTCAAATACGACTTATGCCGTAAAACGAATACTTAGAAAACTAACTTCGCCTAAGTAGCGCCACTAATTAATTACTAATTTCAGTTCAATGACAATCCAACTCTTAGACGACTATGAACATTATGCCTTTGGTCTCCATTTTCTCCAGTGCGCCGTGGTTCTTTCATTTTTTTTTTTGAGCAACGTTCAAATTATTTCAAACACCGGGTCTATCCGGCGCATGTTACTGCATGTCGCTTGCCATTTGCGCACGCTACTGCATTGACAAAATTGAAAATATCTACTTTGTACAGGGAGGATATTTAGGTAACGCTAGTTGTTTCACTGCGCGACTCCGCAGACAACAAAACCGCCAACTGGCACATCTGAAACCGTTACACAGATCGCTATACATGTACACTAATTCGTCGTTATGTCTCGTTACCAGCGACGCAAGTGTGAGCGTGAAAGGCGACTACCCTCCTCGTCCTTTCTGGCAGCAGGAGAGGGCTAACAATAAAAATAAAAATAAAGGACTGTCTATCTTCGACCGTATCACCATGGCGTCCAATAGTTCAGGCGCTTCAAAGCTCTCGTGCGAAAGCACATGAGTATATATATATATAAAAAAAAAAGCTCGATTACTTGGCTCTCGGTGAACAACACGCCTCGTAAGCAGGTGACGAAAAAAAGTACGCGCTTTTATTTTCAGTGCACTGGCGTCGGCGCCCCTTTGCTGTGGCAGTGAAAGCCCAACCACCGCCACCATCCACCGCGACAAAGGACGAAAAAGGGAAAGAAAAGGCTGTTCCGTTTAAATCACGGTTAACAAAAGAAGCTGGTCGCAGTTCAAACTCGTTCCGCTCACCAAGCGCTGTTGAAATCACGGCCTCGTCGGGAAACGGGTACGCTTCACCCAATCCCATAATGAGTGATCCGCAAGCTCGGCCCACTTTGTTTGTCTGAAAGCCTAGTGTTTTATTTAAACACCTGAGAACGAGTCGAGGTCTGTATGAGAAGTTCCGAAGTAATCAGTCAGATTGAGATCCAGGAAGTTTTGGAAAACACAACAGTTTATAACTAACCAGGAGCTCCAGAGACTAGGCCACGTGCTCGTGGCAACGCTTAAAGCTTGCTCAGAATAGTAACTGGCTTAACCCTTGCGGCTGTTGTCTCTGCCCATTCAGGCGTTTGCATAGAAAATTAAATTGCGATGTCCTAAAAGAAAAACAAGACTTTGCAGATGTTTGCCACTTGATGCAACTCAAGCGTCAAAAACAGCGAAGCAAGGAAAACGTACTAACAAAGCTTCCGGAAGTCCTCTTGGACTGCATTGCCCCCGCGCGTAATCAACCCAAGAATCCATCCAAGAAAAAGAAAATACAATGCAGACACGAGGCGAAACTGCAAGAACTATTGTACCCCCTCCGTGTAATCCCCAACTGTGAGGAAGGGCTTGCTTTTCTCGGTCTCTCTTTCTTTATATTTTCTTCAGAATTCCCCGGAACTCGGGAGTTAGAAAGACTGCTGTTGCTATGCGCGTTTGCACAGCCTATCAACGAAAGGTAAATGCCAGACGACCAAAACCGGTAACGAACTACTGACATTTACTTTTTCTTTTAGTGACAGGCTGTACTTATCTATCCATTAGTACCACAAGCAGTCAGCGATAATAGTGAATGCTTACTGTTTTCAGCGCCTCTTAGCCGCTACGACTGGCGGTGCAACGGCGCGTGCTACGACATGCATGTGAAATAATTCTGGCAGGAACTTTTTCCCCGATGATTGCCTCGCGGGTTGCAAGCACAGTTAGGCGCACTCACTCACGAGTGCCCTCACTCACACTCATTCACATGATTTCAAAGGCGTGAATGCGAGTGCGAGTGAGTATGAATGGACGCGAGTGCGAGAGTGCACGAGCGTGAGTGGGCGCTTGTGAGTGTGGGCGGAGGTGGGCGTGAACGTGAGGGAGCACCCGCCGTGGTTGCTCAGTGGCTATGGTGTTGGGCTGCTGAGCACGAGGTCGCGGGATCGAATCGCGGCCACGGCGGCCGCATTTCGATGGGGGCGAAATGCGAAAACACCCGTGTGCTTAGATTTAGGTGCACGTTAAAGAACCCCAGGTGGTCAAAATTTCCGGAGTCCTCCTCTACGGCGTGCCTCATAATCAGAAAGTGGTTTTCGCACGTAAAACCCCAAATATTATAACGTGAGTGAGTGCCGGGCCAGGAAAAATTATGGTGAGTGAGTGTGAGCACTTGCAGCCACTAACGGCTGCAAGTGCTCAGTTAGTGAAGTAACCTCTGAAAGGTTTAGTCTGCTATATGTCAGCAAGATAACATTTCTTGCTTCCTTGGTTCTAAGCAAAGCCAATATATATATTCCCCTTCGTGGGGATTCGAGTGTTCTGTGATATCTTGCTACTAATGTTCATTTCTTGTTTTTTGTAGCTTATATTACTAAAGGAATATTTGCAGTGGCTTTATGAGGAGGCTTTCTGCGCAAGTAGGCAATGACAATAACATAGAACAAACATTGCGCAGGCCCTGGAATCAAATACCGCAAGACATGATTACTTGGAGGCTGCTCGAAGAGGCCTTTATCCTGCGGTGAATCTGAATGCTTATTGATGGCAACAATGGTTACGAGCACCTTTATTTGATGCTTTTTGTACTGTGTGCTTTTAGTGATGCTTTTCTCAGCACGTGCCTTATACGTGCGGGGAAGCCAACCGGTACTTTGAGCGCCACATCCAGAGGGACCAGCTACGTTACCACGTGCAGCGTGTGCGGCCAAAATCAGAGGCCAAGCGTCTCAACAACAGCGTCTCTAAACTGTCTCTAGGCAAGAATGCGAGAACGCCCGCTTCACCGCACAACACCACGGGTACCTACACACAGGCGATGATACCATACCTGGTTGTCGCCGCCGAGTTTGACTGCAGTGGCTTCAGGATTGGCCCACCTAAAAGGTGCGACAAAAACATTATTTAAGAACCGATTTCGCGGCAGCAAGCTCCAGGAAGGCATAGTTAAACGGACTGATGAATTACACCACGGCAGTGGTGCATAATCCTAGCTAACCCTCAACCTGGCGCCAGTGAAACGCAGCGTGAGAAGCAAGAATCGTGGAATAAAGGCTAAGATTTTCCGCGCAAAGGATTTACTTGATTAGAGTTAAGCACACGCAATGTAAGTTTTATTTTGCGATCTCTTACAATTATGTTGCAAAGTAAAATTGGGGCTTTCGCAGAAGTCGTTTTGGTGGCTGTTCTTTGATGCTGCGCACGCCGTCCCGAACGCCGGCCTTCAACCACCACCATAACGATAACGACCGCGGTGCTTCCATTGCCAGCTTCACTGCAATATTCTTCTGCCCGCAATCGCAGACGCTAGATTGCTTAATTACTGTAGCCACGTGACTCGGACGAAAACACGCTGAAAAGCATGCCTGTTGGATGTGTCCTGGTGCGGAAACACTTACCTAAGAGGCGGACCGACGCGGGAGATGTTTCGGGAAAGAATAGGGCCTCACGAAATACAGGCCCTAGAAAATTTAAAGGTACAACTTGTACATTCCAGTGGCAATTCTATCTTTAGTCCAGCCCAAAGAATGGCTGGATAAGATACGGGAAGACCAAGGTAACTATCGAGGGCTTCTGTCATTCAGAACAAAAAAAAAATGCCCAGGTGGCTATGTGAGCACAGCTAATCTAATGCTGGCACAAACGGCGCTTAACGTTATTGACAATAATAAGAAAGAGGCGTATAGAAGTGAGACAAAGAACATATCTCTGTCACAATGTAACACTTTCTATCAGTTCGTACGCCTTCTCTACTCGATTTTTTGGCAGTGTAAATTTGTGCGAAGTAGTACGCGTGCTAAAGAAACATCTAACACTAAGTGTAGACTTTTGCGCTAAGAAGACCCCACCAAATGGAATGGCTCTCACAGGACTGGCGCTCACTGTAAACTATTCATCGTAATTACAGGGATGAAACCTATACAAGATTTTTTGTGCGAGCGCTTCGTGACAATGTTTTAAATATAATTTTGATAACTTATTTCATTTATTTAAAATGCTGCGAGCAATAGATTTGGCTATGGAGAAAGGAGTTACTTTAGCACATAATTAAGCAAACGGCAGAAGAACAAACACGTAGCTAAAGTAAGAAAATAAAACCTGCTCTATGGATACAAAAATTTGCATCAACTATCAATTTCAAAAGGAATACAAGTACCGTTCCATTTCCGCGAGCAAAACGCTCTAAGCTCCAACAGTGGCAAAGCTTTTTCACAAAGCTTTTGTTTCGTAAGCACCTCTAGGCTAGCTTAGAGAAGGCTAGCTGCCTTCGCTAATGATATGGCCAAGATTAGGATTGGCTGAAACTTTGTGTTATGAACAATACTAGCGGCAGGAGCACCGACGTATCACTGACGCAGTTTACACCTCTGATGTTATGGAAAAAAAAAACAGGACCTCTAATTTGCCAAGTGCTACAACATTTCTGCTGTTTCTTAAACTGCGCATATCCACCACAACGCGGCTCATATCGAAGGGAAGAGATATATGCAGCTAATTACACAGCCTCCTTATTTTAGACATTTGGGCATAGTCGTAGACGCAGTGAGCCTATAGTCTAATGACGGTATAATGTGTGAATTGCTTTGGTGGCGCAATCTATTCTTTGTTGATGTCTGACTTAAGCATTTCTTATTTCTCGTTGTAATGCGCAAAGTGCGCGTGTGTTTGGTGCGGTAGAAAACCGAGGCAGGAGGAAGTGTTGTGTCCACTATTGTGCGGGCACAAACGAAGGCAAATTCCCATTTTTCCCCATTTGTTATCGACTCACCTTGTAAAAAACAGTGCCAAGTGTAAATATAGTGCAGGTCACAGCTATCAAATGCGATCTCGCTGCTAAATTTGAGCAGAACCAAAGTAGAGTTAAGAACAGAACCCCTTCGTAGTTTTGGGAATAAAACTCACGCAATTGTACGAGCAATATAGTGATCATAAACGCGGAAACTAATGGATGGTGGAGCGGATTATAGTTAGTATACGAATGAAGATAAGGAAAAAAATTCATTGCTCACCTTTCCACATACAGCTGTAGCTAGAACATTGGGTTCTGATTCAAGCTGCTGCACCACACGTGTATCTGCAAGCATGAGAGAAATGCATTATCGTCCACCTATCATTTCTTAATTAGGTGAAATATGGTTTCAGTTTCACTCAATAAGGGAAACATTGATAGGGATAGCAGAGCATCAGTTTTATAAGCCGTAGACATCGCAGCAAATATTTGCTTGCTAACTAAGCAAACACGGACTCACTCGTGCACAGGAAAACGTGAACAGACCTCCCTGGTCGACCACTAGCACCTGCTGTCACAACGATGGCGATGTGAACAGTGCCCAAAACGAGGAACGCGTTCACTTCTCGGCAAGCGAACAATTCCCGTTGCTGCTCGCTTCACTGTTTCAACTGCGCTGTTTCTCGAAAAGCCAAATAACGCGGCCTCCGGCCCCACACGCACCGAAGGATCGCGCGCGTGAAGCCACCTGGAATTTCCGCTTCGTTTTGGAACCCGCCACAGACGACGTCAAAGGTGTGGCGCGTGCTCAGCGCATGCGCTTGGCCGAGCAGATAGCCACGCGTGGCTATTGCCGGGAGGATGAGGGGGTCTCACGCTCTCCTCCCGTAGCGCCAGCTAGATCACGTGACCTCCTACACTGGACACGCGGGAAGACGGTGCGCATCAAGTCAGAACCTTTCTCAGCTCTTCTTCGCATGTTTGCTCTCATACCCATACAGCATACGCTGTGCATGCCGCTCGCTCATTGTTGTCGCACTTGGAAATTATTCGGAACATCACGGCGACGGCGAAGGTTCGCATGGAGCGCAATAAAAAAAACACATATATGCAGGTCCAACGCGCTTTGCACGTATCTCGTGTGAAGAATTTTTACGCGTTTAGAAGGCCACCCAGTGAAGTTTCGGGTTGTGCTGAGCGTTACTAGAACAACAAATGTACTTGCGCAGAGCGAGCAATTGCACGTGCGAACTGAGCGTGCGCATGACGACATCAGCAAAACAGAGTAACTATGGCATTGTCATTACGAAGGCAAATATGCTGAAGGCAGCTAATTAGAGCCACCAAATAAGTTTGACAATACAGCCCTTCAAGCATACAAGTTATTATGAAATCAATATTACAACCCAGCGAGCGCAATAACATTATAGCCCCGCCCCCTTCCCCTTCCCCACCAAGGAAGGCCTTTATAAGACCACAAAGATCGCTTGGACCACTGATGCATCGTGAGACCACTGATGCATTCAGAGTAGCTGCAGCGTATATTCATGTATAAAGGAGAACATGCGCATACTAAATGTCGTACGAAATCACTTCATTGTTCTATTTTATTGTACTATATATACGCGCTTTCTACTTCTTTACCGTTAGCAAGAAATAAACTATACTTACACAGACGATTATCTTAGAAGTACAGCGAAAAAATAAGTAAATGGGACAAACTTTGAACGATGTGGATGCGCGTTGATTGAACCCAACGCGTCGAAGCCCATGCACTTCTGGAATGGAAATGCAAGAAAAACGGAAGCAATTTCGTAGTTCAGCGAGCATGCGAAATCGGGATGCGCAAACCTTTCCATACAAATCACTCATCCTTCTGCCTTGCGATGAGTTAAAGAGAGTGGCCTTTCTTTTGAGTGCGCTTTCTTTCTCTCCTTAAAAAAAAAAAAAAAAACACGGCCTTTCGTCAACTATGAAACGAAATGACTTCATTTCCCGCCAAGTTTAGAGAAATATTTATGCTAATTTTTTGGGGACAAGGTTGCTCGTAGGCAACTTGGCAGCAGCAAACAAGCAAAGCACATATAAAAAAAAACCTCTAGAAAACCGCTATCAGACGTATTAAGGAAATTTTGGGTTACCATTTTCACATTGAGTTTGAAAAGGCAACCCACAAATCTTTAACATCAACTTGTCTAAAAACCTAAAAGCAGTGTACGGGGCACGGGGTGCCATTTATAAAAGCAGAACACGTGAGCGCATTGTTTCAAAGAAAACAATAAAGGCAATCTAGAATATTTTAAAGATATTTAAGAAATGAAGCGAGGAGAATAAGATCGTAAACATGAAAGAAGGTTAGAAGTGAAATTATATAGAGATGTAATGACGAAGTACTGTACGCGACGACACAACCTAAACTTTCAGCTCGGAAAAGCTATTAAGCAAGGTCGGAAACGCGTGTTGACCTGTGCTTGGCGATTTGCTACTTCTGAGGTTCCCAAATATGTCCATTAATTATGAACTACGGGACTCCAACTTCGCCTACAGTGCTCCCGCTGCGTGTGACATGGTGTGTTGCCATTTGCCTTTCTCGACTTTCTCCCTTCTTTCTCTTCTCTTCAAGCTGGTGGGCGTGGTTGGCCGTTCAGGATAAGATTGCTATACCACTTCTCTTTCTAACACAGTACTAACATAATTATAGATGGTCATTCATCATGAGCTGTTATGCTGGGATGGGGACTGCTGGAAGTGTCTCTCGTACCTGAATCTCCAGAAGGAAGGATGCAGTCTGTTCTGACTGCATCCTTGCTGCTACGTGCAAAGGTTCTGACTCGCCCCGCTGTCGATTTCCCTGTCATTGTGCAAGGACTTTCCGGCAAGTCAATATGAGACTGTTCTTTTATCTAGATGCGCAGGAATAATGGAAGCGAAATTGGTTGAAAAGTCAAGTTGCCGCAGGAGGGACCGAAACACACAAACAACGCGTTACACACACGTCTGGTGCCTTAGCGTGGGAATCCTAGTGCAAAGCCTATAGTTGCGTTTTCCACATGCTGGAGCGGACTTTCAACTCTGGATACTTAAGAGTACTACTAAGCAATTCTTTATTCATCATTTATTATACTAATTAGTTCATGACTCAAATACTCTTGGTGTTTCTTTGAGTGCAACTGTACTTTGTTCGCCAGAAATAACGGTGAAAAAGTTGCACTAATTTTTCTTGATGCGGAACAGTATTCGGGCGTTATAATTATTTCCCCCTATGCTTTCCCTGGCTTCACTGTCTGCTTGCTACTTATTGTTGTAGCTAAGCAAAAAAAAAAAAAAAAACGAGCCTCTTGGTTTCCGCTTATTCTTCTAGCCCTCTTTTGTTTGCGGCGGGGTGTATGGAGAAAAGCGGGGGGGTCCTGTATGCTTTCATTTGTGGCGGAATACATAAAAAAAGAAAGACGTTAGCGTCGTCTCCGCTGTGCGGGTGTGCGTTTTTCGGCATTAAAATATCCACTTACTTGATCACAAAACGAAACTAGATACCGGCGACATTATACTAACTTCGGGAGAGCTTGGCTAAGCGTCCTTCACAAAGAGCGCCGAGCCTGTGTCTCATTAACCCAGGAAGGTTCCGGCGCTCAGTGGAAAGCACATAGCTTTGAAAGCGGTGTTCTTCCTCGGTCTTTGTAGCGAAATAATAGCTCCAGATATTAATTTGTACCTTTATTTTTATCGATATTCGTCGATCGGAAGGGGTGCGTAACGTTCTATTTAAATATGGCAGTAGAGGCGCGTTTTCGAATTTACGTTTTAATTTTCTTCGCGCGCCCATTCATGCTGTACCGTCCGAAATTTCCAAAACCTTTGTCATCCGTTCTTCAGGAGGGACGTGTAGCTGGACTTTGTTGCAGAATCACGCCCCTTCGCGTCCTTGGAAACTTGTTTGATGAGCAGTCTTGCAAAGCAAGGCGGGTGGCGTCGTCTTTCACTTTTCGCAGGCGCCCAATAAACAGGCGTGCTCGCATTTCATGAAAGCGTAGTTCAAAACCACAACAAAGTTGAGCTCGCGGTTGCTTACTTCAGCGATGTATGCTGGCTGCGAGCAACAGGATAATTTATTGCCTTAAACTAAGCTTTTATACGTTTTATTTTTTATTCCCTTGTTTAAAGCTAAGCGCGGCAATAGTGACCCTAACCTTCAGACATGTCTTGAGCATTTCTTTTTTTTTTTTTGAATGACTTCCAATTCGTACTGCCAATGGTCATAGCAGTCCCGTCACTGAAGCTCTATCAGGTGTACACTCACACAACTGTGCCGGTACCCCCATTATTTCTCGTTTTCAGTAACGATCTTGAGCGTTACAGTATCCTCTAACATGGAACTGTTCACGGATGATTTTCGGTGAAATAAACGCTGACAATACAATAATACTTAAATCTGCCAAAATCAGTCCGCAAGACGCATAGGTTCCTGAAAGGAAACATCGTCATCCCCTCTACTGTAGCACATAGCTACAAAGGTAATGCCCAGCATAATTGACTCAGAAGCAAATGTCCGGAGTACAAGAAAAATTCCTCATCGTGTTATGGTGGAACCCGGGAGCAACACCTTGCTGGGTCTATCACTCTACCAGCTGAGCTAATAAGGAGGCTAGCAGATCCCCGCGCGAGGGCGTACTAATCAGGCAACTATAGAAGCACAGGGACACCGAATATGGCGAATCAGTTCTGCCGAATTCCGCAAGGTGAAATAATTCTTACGAAAGGCAACATTGTGATCCACTCAAAGTGGACACGAAGCTAGAAAATAAATCCTAAAGGATTTTCCAGAAAGGAGGCTTCGGAGTTGCAGAAAAAATTCCGTACCAGATCAAATTTTTCTTCAATTGGGAAGCTTTCTTTTAGACAAACCCGTATGGGCTTGCTTTGTACCTCCATGCAAGTCAGATAAATGCCAATTTTACATTTCGTAGTACTTCGCCCTGATTTGAATGATACAATTTATTGGTGTGGTAAGTGGCCAACGGAACTAAATATTAAGAAATACAATGTATTATAACTAGTTCGAATATTTTCACTTACCATCCTTATAGAACTCCACATAGATTTCGTCACGTCATATCTCGGTGCGCACATCAGAGGCGAATTTACTTGGACTAGTCATATAGGGTGCATTATTAACGCTACTCACGTGCTCAGGTATTTACGCCCTAGCTTTTCCAAAGCACCGTATACTCCCAACCTAGTGCTCTAAAAGATACCTACTAATACGATATTAACTTGAATATGTGTTTACACTACAGAATCATAGTCCCGTTAACCTAATTACCTTACTTGAATTAGTGCAAAAGTATTTCTGTTCTATGATTAGACGCAATGCTTAAACTCCACAGAGCTCTCTTTCTCGGTTTTTTAAGATACAGTCTACCTGTACTGAACAACACCTGCAAGACAAATATTCGTGTTCTGCAGGCAGTACAAGCTCAAGCACTCAGAGTCTGCCTTGGTTTGCCCAGATGTACGTCAACAGAGGCGACTCTTGCGATTGCTCGGGACCATCCAATGCGAACTCACATTACGGTGGAAGCCCTGAGAACGCACATCAGACATTTTGCACGTGCCCCCTATCACCACCTTGCAGCACTACCTTCAGACAGGCACCAATCATCATTCTCTAAAACTATCAACAAGTACAACGACAAACTTCCCTCGGGCTTCACCGCTGCATCTAAACCATCGATACCCCCTTGGTGTCTTATCAGCCCCACAGTACATCTCAGTGTACCAGGAATCGGAAAAAAGTCTGAACTGTCGTCGCCTGTCCTCAAACAACTGTCTCTGCTTCTTCTGCACGAGAGGTACGCGGACAGTGAACACATTTATACTGATGGTTCCACAAACATCCAGTGTTCGTCCGGTGCTGTGGTTGTCCCAGCAAAAGCTATTACCATCAGCTTTAGGACTGACCACCCGACAACATCGACATCTGCTGAACTAGCTGCTCTTCGCGCTGCACTCCGTTTCGTCAGTCGGGAGCCACCTCGACAATGGTCCATCTTCAGCGACTCAAAGGCAGCCCTACAATCTATACTATCAGCTCTGCGTCGCGGGCCATTCGAACAGCTCGTATTCGATATTAGATGCCTACTCCATACATCACAGGAGAAAGGGCACCACGTGACGTTTCAGTGGCTGCCAAGTCACTGCGGCGTCACTGGAAACGAAGACGCCGATAATGCAGCTCGGGCAGCTCTTGAAGACGCACAAGAAGAGGCCATACCGCTTTCACGATCCGACGCAGCTAGCAGACTTCGAGTGCTTGCACAGGAGATGACGCTCTCTTCATGGTGCACACCAAACAGCCAGACCAACCAGAGCAACCGTCAATACCACCTGCCCTCTTTGATGCATCTCTATATGCCAACTGGACTCCGCCGAAGCGAGGCGACTCTGCTTTATCGCTTATGGTTAGGGGTGGCTTTCACGAAATCTTACTCATTCCGCATTGGAATGGCCGACAACGCTCTCTGCAATGCCTGTCTTTGCGAGGAGAAGCTGCAACACATTCTGTGCGACTGTCCTGAATATAATGTTCAGCGACAGTCCCTGGCATCCGTTCTCGCGCACCTTGACACTAGACCATTGTCCCTCGACACGATTTTCATATGCCGCCGACCTAAGACATCGCAGGTGAAGGCGACGAAGGGACTACTTCAGTTTTTGAAAGAGACGGGATTGGACAAGCGGCTCTGACAGTGTTATCACGTACAATGCCAGATTGATAGACTCTACCGGACGATGTTTGTGTGCTGTGCTATGGGCTCTCTCTCTCTCTCCCCCTTCCCCATCTTTCATCGCACCCATCCCTCTCCCATGTGTAGGGTAGCAAGCCGGTTACGCTAAACTGGTTAACCTCCCTGCCTTTCCTTCTCTACTTTTTCCTTCCTTCCTGTTCTATGATTGGCTCAAGTATAATCAGAGTACAACCTCAAGGAAAGTTAACCTGGACCTTTTCCCGCTCTAGTGATCCATCCCAAATTCACCAGCCATTCGCTCTTGTATAAAATATTCCGTCATAGAACACTTTATGACTACTTTCCACTGCGGTCGCAATACATTTTAAACCGCTTCGATGACCGCAATCCGTTAGGAGTTGATTCATGTTACACGAAGTTTCTCTTTTAGAACTTCTGAGGTCTTCGGGTCTCACATTAGTGCCAACGAACGGGGGTTCGAGCTTAGCGAGCCACAGGGCCGCGTCCGCCGTCAGCCTCTAGCCCGCCGCTGCGCGCGAGCTTAGACCACAAGGGGCTACCGAGCGACGCAAGCAAGGACACAGTATTGCCCTAAGTTAACGGAAACTATTTATTGCTATCCGGTGGCAGCCGACACTGCACAAACGCCAAGTCCCGGAGCGGTGGGGAACCAAAGGGGTCTCGCACCAAGGGCGAAAAATGCAGTCAGGGGTGCCTATAGCACGTCGCTGCGAGAGCACAGGCTCAAGCTGGGGCACGCCACTATAGAAAAAGCACCGCGGGCTATGATACTTGCTCTCGCGATAACCAATGGGCTCGGGCCTCCGATAAGTGAGGATCGGCGTGGTATGACCTCGCGCGAGCACTAGGCCCCCGTTCCTCGGCTTAGCGTCCGGAAAGGATCAACGGAAGGTACGCGCTACCCGCACGGGGAAAAGGCACCGTGCGTGAGCTCTTGTCCCAAAGGCGCCGGCGTACGAGAGGAAGCAAGTACGTACCTGGGCGCACTCTCAATGGAGAAGAGACGCGCTACTGCCACGAGAGTAGACGCCAAGCGCCGCCTGACGTCAGAGCTCCGCCCTCACCGCGAACAATCACGAGTGGAACGCCACCGCGGGCAGCCGGTGCGGAACAAGGGGGTGAGGCGTACGGTTGGCAGAACAGTGTTGTAATCGCGCCGCTGGCACGAGTTGTTGGGAACTCGGCGCTGACGCCCGTTGTTGCACCTGGGTCGCAAGCCCCAAGGGTAGCGTTGGCCTGGCGGCCTGGGGTACAACTGGAAGCATCCGAAGGTCCCGGCAAAGCATGAGTCGACTGGTAACAACAAAACAACTTGTTTATTCTAACATCGCAAAGAGTTGGCGGTCAGGTTGACCGAAGTAGAGAGACGGGAGTGCACTTTACTCAACAGAAGAAATCGGAGCCCTCCTTGGCGTCCGGGGGCAGCTGCTTTTATACTCTCGCAGTTGAGGGCAAGAAGGAACCCCTCTATAGACGAGCACGTGACTGTGCCGCTCGGGCACAATGGGATAAGGTGGCGCAGCGTCGTGTCGGCGCCACTCGGGCACAATGGGAAGAGAAGGTGGAGCAGCCGTCGTGTCGGCGCCGCTCGGACCCCCTCGCTTCACAGTTGTTGGGAGCTCCTCTCCCCGGCTGCCGCGCTTCGACAAGCGTGGGCACCAACATGCACATACACACACACACACGCACATGAAGAGACGTGGCATTGGAACATGCCTGGACGCGCTTGGCAGGGAGGCGTAGCGGCGGCGCCGAACGGGCCAAAATGTCTGCCGCTTCGAACGAAGCCCTGGCGTCTGTTGCATCCTCGCCGGCTTTACCGCGCGTCGTAGGCGAAACGTAACAGACCGCCCCGCCGGGGGAAGGAGATCCCGATGGTCAGGGGACTGCATCCGCTGTCCGGAGGGATGTCGCTCGATGATGCTCATAACCGAAGTCGGGCGTCCCTCGACGTTTCTTGAGCGCAGCGCACAGAGAAGGCCTCGTTCTCTCGTTCAGGTTCGCACGGGACACTGCAAAGTGACTTCGGGAGGGTTCACATTTTTGTTCTCGTTCCCGGCAAGCGCTAGAACTACGCTGAAACTCAACCGCTCAGTCAGCAAGCACGGCACAACCCTCACTAAGCCCTGCCAGGCTCTTTCCCCTTTTATACCACTGCCTAGTTCCTTACAGTAGTCTAGCAGCACTCAGAACGCGTCCACAAATTGGAAAATTGCACTAGAAAGCATGTTATCACTTTGAAACACTAAACAAAAGCAATATGTTAAAAATCCTGCCTCAGGAAGAAAAACATCAGTAACAAACAATTTTGAGGCTGATTCCTACGTTAGGGGCTTCGACTTAAGCCATCGGCGTTACCGTTGAGACTCCCCTTTTTGTAACGCACCTCAAAGGAATATTGTTGCAAAGCGAGGCTCCAGCGCAGGAGGCGGCCATTTTTGGGAGAGATGGTCTGCAGCCATTGGAGAGGGCAGTGATCCGTCGCAATGATAAACCTCGAGCCGGCTAGATAGCATGACAATTTCTGAACGGCCCACACGAGACACGCACACTCTTTCTCGGTGGCGCTATACGCCTGCTCACGACTGGTCAGCTTACGACTAGCATACAGGACGGGGTGTTCTACTTCTCCATTTTCCCGTTGGCACAGTACAACGCCCATGCCTCGCTCACTAGCATCGCACTGAACTACGAACCCTTTTGTGTAGTCTGGCGATCGTAGCACAGGCTGGCTTGTTAGGGCGCTCTTTAGGGCGCTAAAAGCTCTTTCCTTTGTCTCGTCCCAGACGACTGTTTGGGGCTCTGTTTTTCTTAGAGCATCCGTCAGGGGAGCCGCGATATCAGAGTACCTGGGGATGTACCTCTGATAGTAGCCGGCGACACCTAAGAACGACCGAATATCGGTCTTCGTGCGCGGTTGCGGGAAGTCTCGCACAGCGGCCACCTTTATTTCAGAGGGGCGGCGACGACCCTGACCAATCACGTGACCGAGGTAGACAACCTCGGCCTGTGCTAACTGGCACTTGGGAGCCTTGATTGTCAAGCCCGCTTCGCGCAGGCGGGTTAGCACTGCCCGCAAGTGTGCCATATGCTCAGACCAGGATGCGGAGAATATCGCTACGTCGTCTAGATACGGTAAAGCGAATTCTTGCTGTCCCCGCAACACTTTATCCATGAGGCTTGAAAAACAGTATGGCGCGTTCTTCAAACCAAAACTCAACACTTTAGGACGGAATGTTCCCATTGGTGAAATGAACGCCGCATACCTACTAGCCTCTTTTGTAAGTGGAACCTGCCAATAACCCCTGACAAGATCTAGGGTGGAAATAAACTGAGCGCTACTAACTTTCTCAAGGCGCTCCTCGATGTTAGGGATCGGATAAATTTGATCCTTAGTGATGGAATTAAGCCTGCGGTAGTCGACGCAAGGACGAGGTTCCTTGCCCGGTACCTCAACTAAAATCAAAGGGGAGGTATAATCACTCTCACCTGCCTCAATAACACCGAGCTGTAGCATTTTCTTTACCTCAGCCTCCATAATATCGTGCTGGCGGGGTGACACCCGATACGCCTTGGATCGTACTGGCTCTGGGGAGGTAAGTTCTATGTCATGAGTAAGGACAGAAGTCCTACCAGGCCTCTCAGAGAACAGATCTTGAAACTCTTGTAAGAGCTGGTGTAGTTCGGTTTTCTGCTCAGGCGACAGCGATGCTTTACTGATTAAGTCACTAATGACTTGATCGGTGTCTTCCCTGTTCGTCACTGAGCCTAGTCCCGGAAGCTCGACCGGAAGCTCTTCAGGAACGTTTACCATCATGCTCACTACTGCTTCCCTTTGTCTATAAGGTTTGAGCAGATTACAGTGGTAAACTTGCTGTGCTTTCCGCTTTCCTGGCAGACTCACCACGTAGTTAACGTCCGACAGTTTCTGAACAATTCGTGCTGGGCCCTCTCACTGCACGTCTAGTTTGTTGTTTAGCGATGTGCGCAATATCATGACCTCATCGCCCACCTCAAAACGACGGGTCCTGGCGGTCCGATCATAATAAACCTTGGCCCTCTGCTGGGCCTTTGCCATTGCTTCACCTGACAACTCCTGTGCCCTTCTTAAGCGTTCGAGGAGCTTAAGCACGTACTCCACCACGACTGGGTCGTCGCCCCTGCCTTCCTACGATTCTCGAAGCATGCGAAGCGGAGATCGCAGCGAGCGACCGTACACCAGTTCAGCTGGCGAAAACCCCGTAGCCGCATGCGGCGCGGTCCGTAATGCAAACATCACCCCAGGCAGACACAGCTCCCAGTCAGTTTGATGTTCAAAACACAATGCTCTCAACACGCGCTTCATGACGGAGTGGAGCTTCTCAACGAAGTTCGACTGTGGGTGGTACACTGAGCTGTGTAAAAGCTTTACCCCACACCTTTCGAGAAAAGTAGTCGTCAAAGCGCTAGTAAACACTGTGCCCTGATCTGATTGGATTTCCGCCGGAAAACCAACTCGCGCAAATATGGACAGTAGTGCATTGACTATCTCAACTGAGCTGAGTTCTTTAAGCGGCACTGCTTCAGGGAACTTTGTCGCTGGGCAGATCACAGTCAAAATGTGTCTGTACCCCGTGGCTGTTACCGGCAGAGGTCCCACTGTATCAATAACGAGCCGTCTAAAAGGCTCCGTAATGATAGGTACCAATCTCAACGGCGCCCTCGATTTGTCCTCTGGTTTGCCCACCCGCTGACAGGTGTCACATGTCCTCACGAAATGGTCTGCGTCCCGAAAACACCCTGGCCAATAGTACTCCTGCAAGAGACGGTCCTTAGTTTTCTTAACTCCTAGGTGTCCGGACCACGAACCCCCGTGCGACAAGCGCAACAGATCCTGACGATAGCATTGAGGCACGATCAGCTGATCGAACTCCACTCCTCTGCGGTCTAGATACTTCCGGTACAGGACTCCACCTCTTTCCACAAAATGCGCATTTTTCCTGGCGATACCTTCCTTGACAATGCAGCGTATGTTTTCTAGGCTGCCATCCTTTTTTTGCTCGGCTATCAAAGCCGACCGGCTGACTTTTAGCAACCTATCAAGTCCGTCTGACGTAGGCGCGATGAGCAAATCTGCAGATAGCTCTTCTAACTTTCCCGCATCGGGAATTTCCTCTCCAGTATCTGGTGCCTTTAACGTTACAGACTCAATTTTATTCAGTTCAGGCGTGCTCTGAATATCAGCTTGCTGCGCCTCTGACCCTTTTTCATTGTTTGATAACGTCGGCCCCGCAACTACCGCCTTTGCAGCGAGCTCCCGAACCTTCGATCTGGTTAAGGCCTGAACGCTAGCCTCACCAAACAAAAGCCCCTTCTCGCGCAGGAGGTGATCGGACCTGTTTGAAAATAGGTACGGGTACTGGGGGGGCAGCATAGATGACACTGCCGCCTCCGTCTCAAGCGCTCCGAAAGGTCCTTCAATAAGCACTTTTGCTACCGGCAGACACACGTTATGAGCTTCTACGGCTTGCTTGATCCATGCGAACTCGCCCGTGAACATATGGGGTTCTACGTAAGAGGGTTGAACTACATCCATCGTAGTGTCGGAATCGCGAAGTACTCGGCACTCTTTCCCGTTCACGAGGAGGTCTCGCATGTAAGGCTCGAGAAGCTTCATGTTCTCGTCAGTGCTGCATAATGACAAAAACACAACTTTTGGTGTTGTTTCCGGACACTGCGCCGAAAAGTGACCCGGCTTCTGGCACGTATAACAAACGCGCGCTTGCCTCGTCTCGAACCGCTTTCTGCGTTCGGCTTCGGCTGCCGCCGTCTCCTTAGGTTCGGTCGCACTGCTTTCACTCGCATCCGCACTACGTGTGTTCCCCTTTGCTCTCATGGGTGTGAACTTCGGCCTCTCAAACTTCGAGCCAAATTCACCCTTTTGACCGTCCTTAGCTCCGCGAGCCCGACGCGTCACAAACTCCTCGGCTAGCTCAGCGGCTTTAGCCACCGTACAAACGTCTGGCCTATCCAAGACCCAGTACCGCACGTTCTCAGGTAACCGACTATAAAACTGTTCCAGCCCGAAGCACTGCAGAACTTTATCGTGGTCACCAAACGCTTTCTCTTCTTTGAGCCACTCCTGCATGTTTGACATAAGCCTGTACGCAAACTCTGTATATGACTCACTTTTGCCTTTCTCATTTTCCCGAAACTTCCGACGGAACGCCTCCGCTGACAGCCTGTACTTTTTTAGCAGACTCGATTTCACTTTGTCGAAATCCTCTGCCTCCTCTCTATCCAAGCGAGCGACTACGTCGGCCGCCTCGCCGGGTAACAAAGTGAGCAAGCGCTGTGGCCACGTTTCCCGAGAGAACCCCTGCTTCTCGCACGTTCGCTCAAAGTTAACCAGGAACAAACCAATGTCCTCTCCAAGCTTAAACGGCCGCATCAGGTCAGTCATTTTGAACAATACGCGTTCTCCTGCACCGTGTGCCTGACTTCCATTACGAGCGCGTTCCATCTCTACCTCAAGACGCTTCATTTCCAAAGCGTGTTGACGGTCGCGCTCTTGTTGCTCTCGCTCTTTCTGTTCTTTACGTTCACGCTCTTCTTTTTCTTTCTGTTCTTTAATTTCGCGCTCCTGTCTTTTTGACCTCTCCTCAATAGTCTCAAGGCATTCCGACAGCTCGTCATCCTCAGCCTCTAACTCAAGAATAGCCTTTAGCAGTTCTGGTTTTCTGAGTTTGTCCGAGACATCCAGACCCAACTCTCTTGCAAGCTCCAACAATTTCGGTTTGCGCAACGACTTCAAATCCATGGCTGCTCTGAATGCTGCTTTCTCTACTGCCTATTATTCTCTTGCCGCAATCTAACCCGGCAGCAACGACAACCACAATTACCAGCTCTGTTTCTGACACTAACAAAAGCCTGGCAAAGCTCAGAAGAAGAAAGTCCCGCACTCACCAAACCTCGTAGCCAAGAATTCAGCGCAGTCGTTCCGCTGCAGGCAACCAGTCATCACACAGGGCTCGTTGCACTGCTCCCGGATGGTCGTTGAGCTGCTCAGCATACAGTCAACTGCATCTCTTCGCTGCTGGCCTCCATTGTCGCGATCTCACCGCTGGCAGACAGTTGTTGTAATCGCGCCGCTGGCACGAGTTGTTGGGAACTCGGCGCTGACGCCCGTTGTTGCACCTGGGTCGCAAGCCCCAAGGGTAGCGTTGGCCTGGCGGCCTGGGGTACAACTGGAAGCATCCGAAGGTCCCGGCAAAGCATGAGTCGACTGGTAACAACAAAACAACTTGTTTATTCTAACATCGCAAAGAGTTGGCGGTCAGGTTGACCGAAGTAGAGAGACGGGAGTGCACTTTACTCAACAGAAGAAATCGGAGCCCTCCTTGGCGTCCGGGGGCAGCTGCTTTTATACTCTCGCAGTTGAGGGCAAGAAGGAACCCCTCTATAGACGAGCACGTGACTGTGCCGCTCGGGAACAATGGGATAAGGTGGCGCAGCGTCGTGTCGGCGCCACTCGGGCACAATGGGAAGAGAAGGTGGAGCAGCCGTCGTGTCGGCGCCGCTCGGACCCCCTCGCTTCACAGTTGTTGGGAGCTCCTCTCCCCGGCTGCCGCGCTTCGACAAGCGTGGGCACCAACATGCACATACACACACACACACACGCACATGAAGACACGTGGCATTGGAACATGCCTGGACGCGCTTGGCAGGGAGGCGTAGCGGCGGCGCCGAACGGGCCAAAATGTCTGCCGCTTTGAACGAAGCCCTGGCGTCTGTTGCATCCTCGCCGGCTTTACCGCGCGTCGTAGGCGAAACGTAACAACAGGTGAAAGCGCCCGCGCAATGGCGCCGGCGAATTCATCCATAAAGGGAAGCTGAAGAGTCTGTAGAATTCAATAAGACGCTCATATACGGATGCGGGAACCTTATAAACCATGCAGGTAAAATTTTCGGGGGGGGGGGGATTTTTCACTTAGGAGCGACGTAATCGTCGGTTAAAATTGCGCTGTAGCTCCGCCCCCGTCGAGCGCCTGCGCGCTGCTGCTGACGCTGACGATGCGAGCGTTGACCGGAAACCGCGGCGTAGTGACGTCGGCGCTGGAGCTCCGTTCCTTCGAAGTCTCCGCGACCGTGCCTGACCGGGCTTATTTCTGCGTGCATGCCGTCCTAACCTGCTTCGCTCGACCCTACATTCCTTTGTTTGTGTGTATATAGGAGTGGTAGTTGACGTGCGCAGCATCAACTGAACTTGTAGGCCGATCATGCCGGCGTTCTGTGCAGCCTACGGTTGCACAAACACCAGCGGCCGCGACGATGTTCCGATGTTCCATTAGTCCCCGCAAGACATGAAGCTTTCAGCCAAGTGGGAGGCTGCTGTGAGGCGAAAGAACTTCAAGCGCTCAAGAACGACAGTGCTGTGCTCTAACCACTTCCGTGACGACGATTACTATCAGAGTTTATCAATAATGCGTGCTTTGGTTTCTCCTTCGTGTTAGCACGCTGAACGGAAGGTGAAATTTTATCTGCTACCCATGACGCAGGTTTGATAGCGAAGCGCCGCGAATTTTCTGTTCGCACGTGTCTTGTGAAACAGCCTGCATGCAGCTACCACAACGCAGTGCAATTGTAAAGTTTGCATGTGTTGGCAAGCCGGCTCACTCCAGGACGCTGCGCTCCCCCTTCTCTCGCACACATAGAGAAACCGACCATATAACGTAGCCGACGGAATTCGCCGGTTACGAGTAGCGTGCGAATGGCGCGCTGATGAAGGTTCCATACTACACGTGCTACAACAGCCGGTAAACTTTTCCCGCGTTCAAACCGTCTGTGTAGATTGCCGACAGCTTTGGGGCAGCGCACAAATGCCAAAGATCACATCACCGCTTGCGTTCTACGAAGAGGCATGCAGGAACATAACACTACATTTGTTTGCCCGGAAACGTACTCACTGGATCGCCGAGTGCAGCTTAACAAAAAACATACTCGCCAAAGAACATTTCCAACACGAGGGGATGCTAACACTTCGCCTTCGTTCGCGTGGGAAGCAGTGCTTGCACCAGCATTTTTTTGCTTCTTGGAGACGTCGGCTCTTCGCACTCGGCTCGTACGTGTAAGGAGTAAAGTATAAACCCCATACAAGTGATCTTGCACGCGACAGCGACAAGCGAGGTGACGGCTGTCGCGTTCACTCGTCGCCTACAAGCCGAACTCCACGCGAGCGATGGCTTTGAGCGACGACTTCCCGGTATGAGAGCAGCAATATACGCGCCGAAACTAGCGTGATGCGTGCTTTATCAATTTAAGTTGAAGTATTTTACTGTAAAAAGGAGCATAAAATATTTTTGGAGGTCTTGCTCTAGGTTCTTATTCTTGCACGTGTAAAATTCAATAGCTTGCTCGTTCCGTGCGACAAACAATAGTATTTGAGTTATGTACATCCAGTTCCGGCTTCGCTCATAGCACTTCCCGGCGATCAGTGACGAGTTCTAGATTTCTAGAAATGAGCGATGGAGCGACAACACCGAGCGATCTTTTCAAGCGACGGCCTCTTTTGTCGCTCGAAGCCGTCGCCGTCGCTCGCAAAATCGCTCTCGTGGGGTTTGGACTTAACGCCGAACTCCTCAGAGAAACGCAAGCGCTCAGAATTTTCCATGACCGTTTCAGCAAAACAGCACCAAACTACCTTGCACCGTGCTTCATGTGTAGCGGCAGCAGTTGGTCCGGACAGGCACCATTGTTGACGTCACGAGGCGCCCGACCAATCACAGGCGGAAACGAGGCGCGCGAGCTGCCCCGAGTCTGCCGCTGCACTTTCCGTCGAAATAAAATCTGTTCGCGCTTTCTTTCGCTCAATTTCGATGTGATATTCGAATTCAGAGGGTTGAAAACCATGACGTACTGCTCTTCAGTCAATTTTTCTGGAAAACCTTTCAGCTTCCCTTTAATACCCACAAACTCTACCACTCGTACTTACCAGGAAGGGGCCCCATTTCACCCACGTGATATAGTTATCACTAATGACAAACTTTCTTGCGAAAAAAGTTGCTAGCATCGTTTCATCTGGAGTATCTCCGTGTTATCACCACAACTCACGACACCTTTTCTTTGTTCTATTGCTTTCTGACCATTCCAATCTTTACTGTAATATGGCTCTGAATGTATTACAAGAAACTAACTCAATATAATACATAGAAGGGGGTACAAACAAGTGCATGTAGGTGTGGTCAAGAAATTTAACACTACACATGGTTACAACAGCGACCAATTAAAGCGGACAGGAAAGATATTGCAGTCCGTATACAGAGCGGGGTGCGAAGCACAGTCTAAAATGCTCGGGGAAGAAAAAGTAAATGCAAGAACCATTAAAGCAAACAAAAAGCCAGACGGGTGAGCTGCAGCTAGTACTTTTTTTAGCTACTCCAGTTAGGTGTGAGTAGATATAGGCGCTTGTGAAGACATTAAATACTCATAGAAATGAAACAATACTTAAGTAATACCCCTCAATGGGCCTTTGAGGATATAATAACTGGTGATGGTATTGTTGGTGTTGTTGTTGATGATGATGATGATTATGATGATGATGAAAAATGAGGACGGGCGGAAAAAGAGCGTATCATGTAAATGAAGAAATGTGCAATATATTTAGTGCAATAGGCAGAGTTGTGTGATTTGGCGTCGGTGCTAGACAAGGTAGACCAAGAAGAAGAAGACCGATTCTACCCCTACGCTTCAAATCGTCTTCTGACTGGCGCAACTCTTGGTTGCGCCGTAACAATATCAAAGCCTTCCTCTCCGACAGGACTGCCGAATTCCAGCTAGGCGCCATCGCATCTTCCACATTGCAACTTAGCAGCAAAGGAACCCCACAGGGATTAGTACTGTCCCGTTTCCTGCTTAACATCTCACTTATACCACTAGCTACCACACTTAGCACAATCTCTAGTTTAAGACACTCACTATACGCACACGATATCATCCTCTGGGATAATACTGGAAGTGACAGTTAGATACAGGAAATACTACAAGTAGGAACAGACCTAATGTTATATGCGAATTAAGTAGGTATCTCATGCTCCCCTCCCCCCCCCCCCCAAAAGTCAGAACTTCTGATCATAAGGACTGAACCAGAAGCAAGAACACCCCACCCGGACATTGCGTGATGGTAGATGGCACATACGTATAAGTGCAGACCCTTGTACGTACAAAAAAAACGGAAAGAACGCAGTAAGACTGAGCAAAATAATAGGGTGCGTTAGCCAAACAAAAAGGCTAATTAAGGGAGTAGACACAAACATAAATGCATGAAGGCAGTGGGTATCAGGTTAACCTGTCCAAGCCTTCGTCCTGAGCAACATGGAATATATTCCCTTTGTTACCTGCACCCCTACCTTGCTGACAGGAAGAAAATTGATGGCCTATTTATACAATCATAAACATCAGCCCCTGACCTCCCTACATTGACGGCTAATGAGAAGCTCCTATAATTGGAAATCTACAATACCTTAGAGGAGCTGTCTGAGGCACACAGACTAGCCTAGCTGGAGAGCCTATCCAAAGTGAAGTAGGAAGTCCCATACTGGGAGGATCTGAGGATCCGGTATGGATCTACACACACCTAAATACGCAAACTCCAACCAATATACTACAGACATTTAAAGGTAGACGCAATAAAAAAAAAGAAGACATGCATCCTGCACATCACAAGGACAGAAGGAGAGCGGCAGCTAAAGCTCTACATGAATAATACTCGGGCATGGAGGATACAGTCGACGTCGACCTTGCGGATTACCGAAGTCGAGATGCCTTCTCTACAGACGTACTCAATAATCAAGGCCAGGCCCACTCAGCAGCAAGAGTTGTAGGCATGCAGAGCAAGCGGAAGAGGCAGCTTTAGCTGTGGCTGTTTATTTTTATTTATTTACAATACTGTGAGCCCTTCCGTGGTGTTACAGGTTGGGAACAAAAAAAAAAAGAACAAGAAGTTCAGAGGAGTAGTTTAAAAATGCACGTCATGCAAGGCTGGAATAACAACAATACATAGACGATTCAAATGACATGTATACAAGAAAGCATAATTTTTATTTCACCCAAGTTTTCAATTTACGCACAAAATTCTGTGTTGATGTAGTGTCAAAAATAATTGCGGGTTAAGGTTATTCCAATCTAACATTGTTTTGGGGAGAAATGAATATTTATAAACATCAACTCTTCGTGTGTACGCCATAACTGCATATGGGTGATTGATACGAGGCGATAGTCTTCCAGGAGGTCGCAGATATAAGCCAGAATCGAAGTTTATATTTGCTGTTATGTAGTTGCTACAAAAAGTTTAATCGGGCTATTTTTCTTCTAGTGCAGAGTTCTGCGAGTTGCGCTAAAGCGAGCAGAGCTGTTGCCGATTGATGTCGTTGGTAGGCGGAAAAACAAATCTGACTGCAAGTCTTTGAGCGCGTTGTAATTTATCAGTGAGGAACTGTTGATAGGGGTCCTAGACTGTAGCTGCATATTCCATAAATGTCCTCACCGCGGAAATAATCTTTAGTGTTTATAAACCTGCAGTTTGTTCACTCACGGCATTGTCTTTATTAGGCTGCAAACTATCAAAGCAAACCGTACTGTATTTGCTTAGTTTTCACGGCATTTTCTATTCCTAGCTTTGCAAGAAAAGCCGAGAGGCCAGGAGAATCGAATGAAAACAGCGCTCGTATTGGGGGTTTGAGAGGCGGTCGCGATAAATATGTGAAAAAGGTATTCAAAGTACGATCAACAAGTTGGTTCTCAATATTTATTCGCAGCATTGAAGGCTACGTTAAAGGTTTTCCATAATCGCTTAGCGCGCGTACCGCCTCCTCGTCTGAGCGACGGAATGTATGAACGGCAGCAAGGCGAGGAATTCCGCCTCATTTCTCAACTTCTCTCCGCCTCCGCCTCCGCCTCCGCCACACACACACACACACACACACACACACACACACACACACACACACACACACACACACACACACACACACACACACACACACACACACACACACACACACACACACACACACACACACACACACACACACACACACACACACACACACACACACACACACACACACACACACACACACACACACACACACACACACACACACACACACACACACACACACACACACACACACACACACACACACACACACACACACACACACACACACACACACACACACACACACACACACACACACACACACACACACACACACACACACACACACACACACACACACACACACACACACACACACACACACACACACACACACACACACACACACACACACACACACACACACACACACACACACACACACACACACACACACACACACACACACACACACACACACACACACACACACACACACACACACACACACACACACACACACACACACACACACACACACACACACACACACACACACACACACACACACACACACACACACACACACACACACACGCGCGCACACACACGCACACACGCACACACACACACACGCACACACACGCACACACGCACACACACACGCACACACACAAAGAAAACACTGCTTTTTGTCCGCACCTTCAATTTACTTGTACCGTGGGAAGTCTGATAGAACGCCATTCAAGGTTCCCCTTGAGCTGTCCTAAATCATTGTGTGCTCACTACGCCGTTCGATACTTCTTGAAAGTGACTGGCGTCAACAATCGCTCTGCTTACCGAATCCCTTTTCCTGGCATTCAGCCAGCTTGTGTGCCTTTCGCGTTGAAGCGCTGGGCAACACTTCACGAAAAAGCAACGCAGCGCGTTTTTCACCCGTCTGTAACAATTTCATTTACCTTCCAAATCCTCCCCCGTTTCAGGTCGCGCAACTTTTTCTTGCGTCTTTCATTATGTTCGTCTTTCAGCGAGGAAAAGATATTAGTTGTGGTCGACCTTTCTAAAACACACTTCGCCTACTTGCTTCCTCTTCTCTGAGCGTTGCGATGTTTCCCTAATGGATATATACAAAACCTATTACTTTCGATCTTACTTTCTTATACTACAGCTTGACGAGAATAAAATTAAAAGAAGAACTGATTCTAGCGTCGTACGCACGAAAACATAAGTCTGATTATGAGTCTCCCTGTAGTGGGGGGGACGCCGGATTAATTTCGACCAGCGGGACTTCTCTAACGTGCACCTAAATCTGAGTGAACGAGCACTTCGGAAAGTTCAACATTGAAGAGACCATCACTCATCTTCTGTGCCACTGTTCTCGCTTCGATAATCAACGTGAGACTCATCATTGTGCCTTGAATAGACTGGATGATAGGCCATTTACGGAAGCGAAGATCTTGGGTGTCTGGCCTCACAGTTCATTAGCCCAGAAAGCAGTTCGAGCGCTTTTTCACTACCTCAAGGCAACATACTTGAGTGACCGACTATAGACATACTACACCTAACATTTCTCTCTCTTTTTCACTCCCTATTCCCCTTCCCACGTGTAGGGTAGCAAACTGGTCTCAGTCTGGTTAACCTCCCTGCCGTTCCTTCTTCCCTTCTCTCTCTCTCTCTCTCTCTCTCTCTCTATCTCTCAACTGCACCTGAACGCGGTCGCTGCGGCGAGGTTGCGACCCGTGACCCCGAGCTCAGCAAGCGCAATGCCATGTAGTAGCCACTGGGCCAACATGGCCAGTGACAAGACTAAAATCAGTGACCATCGGTTTCTATTGGACGACAGTGCATAGTTTGAGCTATATTCGGAACAAGCTGAGTGGAAAAGCTTTGAAGAAGAAAGAAGTTGGCGCGCAGTTGAGCGAAATATGTTGACTGGCGAAATATCTTTGTTGAAAACTGATCGAGAAATTTAATTAAAAGAGAAAGAAAGAAGCGCCCCCCCCCTTCTTTTTTTGCAGGTAGACTGGCCTAAACGTCAAAATTCGCGACTTCATGGTGAGTTGACGCAATAGCTTCATAATCGTGAAGCCGCACTTATTTTCAATTTTAGCGCCTTGTCTTACCAAGCCTCTAATGAGGGCCGCAATTTCCTTCTTTCCTTCCCCCCCTCTCTCTCTCTCTCTGTGATCTTTGCTTCCCCTTTCCCATTCCCCCCGTGTAGGGTAGCCAACCGGACGTTATTCTGGTTAACCTCCCTGCCTTCTACTTTTCTCTTTCCTCCTCCTAATGAGGGTAAGTGCAGTCAGTTTGCTAAGTGCTCTTATAGGGACCAAATTATTCCTCTATACCAAGGCCTTTAGATAAGCCTGAAGATATAGAAAAGAAAGAACAAAAATATTTTCACAGGGAAAGGAAGGCAGTACTTCAATAAATCCCGCGAAGCCGCAGAGCTCGGGGACGCTTTCCGTAAAATGTTTTGACCGGGAGAGTATCTTAGAGAAGACAACGTCGGCAAAATCACTGCATTTCAGATCAGTCTTTTCTGTTAGAGCGGCTGGTAAAGGCTGATAAAGAAAGCCTGACTATAAAGGTTTCCTAAGCCCGCCTAATACGAATGTGGTGCTTTGTCTTTCTTTTAAAGGAAAATAGGGCAGTACCTTACCGAATGCTGTCCAGGACTAGTGCTTTGCCCTTGGTCTTTAAATACTATGCGAAAAAAAACGCAAAAATAGACATTTTTTTTTTACTTGAAGTCTGCAAACGGATTAGAAACCCTTGTTTTACGCTTTCACTTTTAGGCGCCAGTGATGGAAACAGAATCGGCATAGAGTAACTTCAAGATGTATCTGCGACTCGTTTTTGCATTTCTAGCGTTGAACCTTTTCCACTGGAGTGCGCATATATTTTGGGATTAACAGTGGCGTCTTCCTGACAATGCGCTTCCTCCGACTTCGTTTACGAATTATCCGCGCTCCATGTGAATTGCTCATGTAAACGCGAAATGTTCGGAAGCCTGCATAGCTGCTACATTTGTTTCACCTCAGACCACTATTAAAAATATATGATTATAGTAAGTTGAAGAAGTTATACTAAGGGGAGGAAGGCAGAAAGCTGTCCTTTTCACCAAGCTAAAATGAATTCTTTGAAAACAAACCAATTTGCATTTAAAAAAGAAAGCGAACGCATGCTTCCACTGACAGCCCGGCATTGCTTTTATAAACAGCTATTGCCGTGACAAACAACGCAGCAGCTTGAAGGTATGACGTTCAGATAGTCTTGCCCTTCGAGCATTATCTTTAAACGCTGTGGCGGTACGTATCGAATTTAGAATTCAAATACTAAGAGGCAGCTGTAGAATCTACATCTGATCCTGCTATTGTGGGTTGCATCCGTCATCGCCAGCGTTTTTTAACATACGGGCAGGGTGTAGAAACTCCCTGTACCTCCCTTGGGACGCTGGGCCGCACGCTGATACGAGGTGGCAACGCCCCTTCCACCACTGGCGGCAGCCGGATATCCAACTCGAAGTAATTCACAAGCAAAACGATGCCTTCATGCCGTTACTAGTGCGGTAAAAATGTGGAGGGAGAGGGCGCGCAGCCCGGAGTAGGAAGGCTAATGCGGGAGCCCCCACTTTCCATTTCGCCTCCAAGCGGGATGCGTTCGTGCTCTTTTGCAGGCCCGCTGGCCGCGCGGCGACATTGGACGAATTGCGGAGCAGGACCTGCTACATTGTGCCGTCTTTACCAAATGCTTTTTTTTTTCTAGACACAAACCAACACCCACGACCAATCCAGATCATTTGGGCACCAGCACACTCCTCCCTACCCGGCAACGATGCCGCCCACACCGCCGCTCGAGGACTCGCCAACCGAGCACCCGGACGGCTCACGCTAGGGTCAGGGAGGGATCGCATGGTCAGTTACCAGGAAATAACTCAGCACTACAGGTTAGCCAGGGCAGAGTACCCGCCAGCACACAAATCGCTTAACAAGCGACAAGAAGTACCTTGGAGACGACTTCAGACGAACACCTACCCCAACCCCGTAGCCTATCACTACTACTACCCGGACCAATACCCTAATACATGTAAGCATTGTAAGCAAAAAGCGGATCTATTCCATATTATGTGGTCGTGCCCAGCCGAAAATCACACAAATCACGAAATAAGTAGTACTGAGCAGTGGGAGGCCGTGTTGCTCAGCTCCGACCCTGACCTGCAGGCCAGGGTCATCGAGAGAGCTGAGGAAGCCGCCCGGGCCCAGGGGCTCGTGGCTGCCTAACAACAAGGTCATCCGTCAATACCTTGTTTTCAAATAAAGTCTTTACTCACTCACTCACTCACTCTGCCGCGTTTACCTTGTAAGCTTCTGTATGTTTTAAACCACTGAGACTACGGTCGAACGCGCCAGCGCCATGCTATTATAATGAGAAATATCTATATAGGAAACCATCATTAACTAGCTATATTCGCTGTTAAAACGTTAGATTTCGTCACTTCGTGAAGTTAGTCACGTTGAAATTCTTAACCTGTTGTTGAGTTTAGGACTAGAGTTCAACTAGTGCCTCAGATATAGTGGGGTCTAGCGTGAAGAAAGTAACTTGCTGGCACGAACATTCGTTTTATTCGCGTGTTGTGAAGTGGACAAACTAAAGCTGGCGGATATCTCAGTGAGCCGAAACTCAACAGAAGTAAAAGCTGCGTGTTTTTGTTTTTATTCACACATATCGTACTGGAAGAAGACTGACCTCCACATAGTGTGGCAGTGTCAAAGTGCAGAAATATAAAGAGAAAATACACAGCTTAAACCTTCTTCCGTTCGATCAGGGGTGCATCAAAACGCAACAAGGGTGCCAGGGTGCAGGAGTGCATCGATTCGGCGCCATTGCTCTTGAGATGTGATAAAAATCACGGCTGTGTGTTCTTTTTACTTTCGCCTTGGCTGTTCATGTCGACAACGTACATAGCGAACAAAATGCATAGCCCAACGAACATGCACCCAGGCCCTTCATTACAAGTATTTCACCGGCAGCAGATGGGATGCCGTCATGACGAATGAGTCGAGCAATACTGCTATTAGGTCAGTTGACTCAGGCTTGGGCCGAATTGGCTTACTCATGCAAAATTAATACCTGCTCATAGAATAGAGTGAAATACTTGCGTTTACCTTTTGTCGCTAGAAAACCTGAAAAACTTCGCAGAACTGCATATCCCGGCGTTGGTATGTCACAGAGCCGCAGAAGACATGTGGTGCGCCGATTTAGCCGTCTTCGTCTAATGCTTGGCAGACCATCCTCCGTTTCTTGGACGCCTGATCAAGCTTATCCGTCTTATCTTTCCCATATTCATACTTGGCACCGCAACCGAAGCTGATGACGGAGCGCGATCCGACTTATGATATCGCTGAGCGAGTAGCAAGTGTCAGCGGAGAGAAGCTGAACGGACACACGAAGCCAACCACTTCCCGCGCTTCGCCCAATTTGAAGTTCACAAAAGAGAGAGATAAAAAAAAAACTAAACAGAAAGAAGAGTTGTTTGCCGTTCACTCAAATTTATTAAAAAAAGCTCTTGAATCACAAGAAATGTGAGCACCTACATCTACTTTACTTCGTTCCACTAGATCTTAGGATGTCCGGGAACCGCTAGGAGTGCGCATGTTCCTTGAAATCGAAACTATAGCACTCGCCTTCCGTGGCTTCGTACGGGTACGACAACAAAAGGCAGTTCAACGTCCTTCCCTGTAAAGGTTGTCCCGTCCGCAAAACTAAGATATACGGTAAGGTCCCTACTGCTGAAAAAAAAGAACATGCAAGTCGCCTTCATGCAGGCAATTTGCAAAAAATGCTAATGGCCTCAGCACCACAAACTTGTTTTCATGGTTGTCTCTTGCCTTTCATGGTTGAGAACATTACCATGTTAATTTGCAGAAATAATACATTATTTCTTTCTTAAAGTCCTGATTGTTCTCTAAAGCAATTCAATACGCACTCTTTGACATTCTAACATAAATCTCGTGCTTTCTTCTCTTGCTCATGTAGAAACACATGCCCTACCTGGGATTTTGTGACGGCGGTTAAGTGGTGGTATGTGGTTGTGTTACAGCAGGCGGTATTAGCGCGACATGATTGGCCGGCAGTTATTCCTCCTGAGCATCCAATCTGCTGTTGGCACGGCCGTTTCACTAAGCGCTCATGAATCATGTGGGAGGTAGGCAATCAACAAGCACAACTATTTGGCTGATTACTCCCGGGACCTTCGAGCAACACGGCGTCTTAATAATCGAGTGTGAAAGAACTTTATGCAGACCGTCAAGTAACGCCCGTGTTTCGTCTTCCAACTACGGGCACAGCTAGACAAAGTGTTTCCCCATTAACGACCACACCACTTAAAGCAAAAAGATGGAAAGTTGATCGTCGACTCTTAGATAGCCATTCTTTCGCGTAATCAGAGCCTGTTCAAATTGATGCGCGAGCGCAGCTTCTTCGCAATTAAAGCCTTCGAACACAAATAGCTGATGCAGAATTTTCCAAGCATCCGAAACTGATCGCGGATTGCCTTATTCGTGTAGCCTAACCTTTAGGGGCTGTCAGTTTTCCGAAACATGAGAGCTCTTCGCGTGTTAAAGCATCCGGTTTCTCATACCCATCAATTTCAACTGCTGTTCGCCGTTGTCTTCGCTTCTTTTAATGTTTGGTATACGGATAAAAACGATGACTAGTAAACGTACTTCGTTCAATTTATTTATTCGATATACCTTCATCGCTGCACGGCATTATCGTAGGGGGGTTAAAATATAGGAGATCACAGTGGAACAATATTAAGCAATAGCAAAAGAATACATCAGTAAATGCAACATTGTTTAAGCCCTGACATTCGCAATAGCGGAAGACAAACAAAGTAAAGCAACATCTAAAAAAAAAAGCGCACATAGTAGCGTATGCGCAGAGATGAATAACAGAACATTCAAAGAATGTGGCTCTCAATAGCATTTGCAAAACTAGACGCTACCGTCCCTTCATTAGGGAGCTCATTCCAATCGTTAATCGTGTTAGGAAAAAATGAATACTCACACACATTGGTACGGCACTGATAAGCTTTTTGTTAGCGTGGTCTCTCCTGCATGAAACGTACTGCGGCTGCTTAATGACAGTGTTTTGTCAATACCAGTTTTACTTTTGTATATATTGTAAAGGAATTTCAATCCTAGGATTTTACTGCGTGAATAGAGAGTTTTCCAACCCAACCCTTCCCGTATTACGGATCCTCTGAGAGTAAAATTATATCTTCCGGTTACGAAGCGTGCTGCTTGCTTCTGGACGTGTTCTATTTTGTATGTGAGATTTTTTAGGGTACGAATCCCGGGTAACGCATGCATATTCTAGAATAAGCCTGACGTTTCTTAAATACAAGGTTGCCTTCAGTGGCGAAGGAGAATGCTTAAAATTTCGTCGGAAAGACTGAACAAGGCGGTAAGCTTTCGCGCTAAATGAGCTAACATAATTAGTTGAGTAAAGCGTTTCAGAAAACGCAACCTCGAGGTATTTAACATGTTCAGAGGTACTGAGTGCAATATTATTTACACAATAGGAACTGGGGAATTTTTTCCTTTTCTTTGTAAACTGCCCATGGCAACATTTACCGGTATTCAGAGTCATCTGCCACCGGTTGCACCAGATAGACAAAGAAGATAGAGAAAAGACAGACAAGATAGACAAATCATTTAAGACAAATTGGCGCTGCAAGCTTGTCCCACTGCATCGCAATCTGCTTTCCATCACATTCGTAGAAAACGTAGAGCATGTAAAAAAGAAGCCTAGTAGCACTTGCAAGAATACTTTAAGGCGAATAATGTTTTGCCTGCTCTCCCTGGTTTGGCTTGCATGGTGCAGCTGACTTCTGCTGGATTAGTCTTCATCTCGGCCGATGTCTACGTGACTACGTGTATATACGAAGGTTGTACGTGCGCCGAGTGCAAGTACCAGAAAACTGCCTACTATAACCCCTGTATACAGGTAGACAAGGTAGCGCCAGTAAGAGCACCTCTGTTCTTCGTAATAAACAAAATGAATAAATATTTCTGCGTAAAGCTGCAACGTATAATGTCCGCTAATCAGTATCGCTAAAGCGCACCGACCTGTTAATGCGTGCCCGAAATTTAGCCCTAGAAGCAGACAAAGATTAACTCAGTGAATAAACCCCGAGGCATTACTATCAATTGGATATTTGTTCCTGAAGGATGGCTATATAGCGAAAAAATTTAATGGTGCAATATATGCTACGATTTGTTCGATTCACTTCATTGCGTTTTATTTACTTTCGATATGAACCACTGGGTCTGTACCCATTTCAGGCCAACCTTTCAAAATGTCCATTTGTCACTATGGCACACGAGGCACAAAATCTCTAAACGTAGCAAAATGTGCGTTATAGCTCTCTGAGCGTACACTTGTTATCATACAAGCATCATACAACGCCTTCACCCTCCCTCCCTCCTTTCTCTCTCTTCACCCTCGCGGAATCGCTGCACAGACGTCTCACATTGTGCGTGCGTCTGTTTTACAGTTTGCGAGTGGTGTAGTTCATGAACATAAAACTTCCATATAAAGCGAAAGCGGTGACAAAAACATTTCATGACGTTTCGCGCTGCGTGGGATGGGAGTAAGCACATAACCCGTTATTTGTATAGAAAAAAAAATCCACACGATCTGAGTGAAGCTTCGCTTCACATAGATTCCAATGTCCGAGTTGGAACTGTATAACTGTATCAGTTAGATTAACTGCAAGGTCATCTCTCTGTGCACATTGCTCAAAATCTCCATTTCGGCTGTTTCAATCGACATAGAACTACGCAGAGATCCATGTTTGGCCGTTCAGCAATACGACCTCGCCCTACCCTTCAACCCTATTTTCCAGAAAATAGATCGAGAAGAGATGCTTCTGTGCCTTCTTCACACTTATATCCGAGCACGCTTATTTCTACGAGCAGTCAAGTGTGCCCTTTGAGATACGTCTCCCCCTTTCAGACGACGCCGACGCAAGGCGCTTTATCAAACAGCATGTGGTTCAATGCCTCGCACCCATTTCCCGTCCCTCGTACTCGAATCAAATTTCAAGCCTTTCAGTTGGAGTCTACCGGGGGTCTATTATACATTAGGGCTTTAAGAATATAGTCGGCGCTTGCTTACCGTGACTGCGCATGAAAATTTAATGCCGCGCGCCTGATGCCCTCGTTGAATTTGCTGGCTGTGCTGTCACACGAAAGGGTAGCACTCGTACACTGCAATGACCTCTTTTCTAGGTCGCTCTTGCATGGAGATGTCAAACCTGCTTGCATACGAGGAAGTCTTCTTCCAAGACAAGGCTTGCATGTATGCACTTTTGGGATGCGTACGTGCGCTTGCGGGTAGACGTGATTTTGTGTTTATAGTACTCCAAAAAGAAAGAGCAATGAGAACACTACTTGCAACCGATAGTATGATATCCCTCGTAGTCAATGCCAGCTTGATATAACGTTTGCAACCCGTGAAAATAAACATTTCAGCGCTTATACGTGGTTCACATTGCAAGTAGCCTTCTGCGTATGGAGCCCAGCAATATGCCTCGCACTTATATGCGGCTCTTCCATATGCGGCCTGCATTTTGAGTGCCCTCACGTGCTGAAGAGGAGGGGCGCTAAAGGTGCGGTCTACATAGCGCCAAATTTTACCCGGTGTCTCACATGAAAAGCATCCTGGTAATACTAAGGGGATCAAGAATGTGCAGCTAAAACTTATGCGGCTCAATGGAATGTCTTGCTTGCATGAAAAAAATAATAAACTTACTCTACATAGGCGGCTCTGAAAAACACTCTGCATATCTCATATAGTCTACGCCCTGGCTGGGTAGAGAAGCAACGTCGGATAACTTGCGAATGAAGTTTACGGCTTGAAGTGAATAACCCTTATGGCAACGCGACTTGTGAATGCATGCTGTTGCGGCTGTATAGGTGGCGTCAGGGTAAGGAACCCACCACATCCATCGACGAATATGTCCAATAGTAGGAATGAAGAAAAAAAAAAGGTTTGAGATTAGTTACACGGCTCCAGTTACGGGAGCCAGCTCCACGCAAGAGCGTGTTAAACGTTCGAGTTCACATCAGGAGACGTCAGTCCCCCCCAGCCTGAACAGTCTCCGCTTTTAATCCCGTCGTCTTTCCTAGGCGACTCGACTAGGGAACCTGATGACTGTATCGCAGCCAATCACAATCGCCGAATCGGTTGCAACACCAAGTCCACGCTATCGCAACGTTTCACCCCACCTCACCTCCGTATCATTCCCCACTCCGATGGTGTGGAATATGTGGCAGGTCGGCGCCGTTCTTGCATTAGACGTTGGCCTTTTCCATCATTAATTCATGCTGTGAGGTTTTGGGGGGGGGGGGCATTTTGGGGACCCGCAGCAGTTGGTGCCAACGCTGCGTTGCCGTCTTGATAGGCGCTGATGGATGGGTGGGGATTGCCTAGTGGCAAGCGTCTAACTCCTGTGGCCCTGTTGATACGCAACATTGCTTACATAACGGGCTGGTGCAAAAACTCAGGCACTGAGTAACAGTTCATTTCTACGGTGTTCACTGTGCACACAGACTGCATAAAATAAGGGGCGGGGGGAGAAAGTGAAAGAGCATGCCCATAAGTAATTTAGTTCTTTAAGACGTAGCCCAAGAAATGAAACGACAATTCGTTTCCTCAATGGCACGAGGTTTGTTATGTAAGTGGACTTCCCTTAAATTTAAACTCAAGGGACCAGAAACAATGGTTCGTTTTATCGGGAGAATGCTTCTAGCATTGCATCAATACAAAACCAACCAACCATGAGGTTGCTGTTCCGTTTAAGCGATTTACTTTTATCGAGATCCAACTGACCATAATTCACGCACGTGGGTTGGAAAAAATTTAATAAGGAAAGTTGCCAGAAAAAAAAAAGTTGGCTCTTGGCGGGCGCTGCTGCTTATTTTCACAAGGGCATACGGTACACTATACGCAATTAACGAAGACATGTTGCAAATCTGTGGTCTGAAACTACGGTGCGACCACCTGTTTCTGCCCCAACGGCAGAAACTGCTCACGTGAAGAAACATTTGCCCTGTGACAAACCCTGAGACAAACCCAGCACTACCCTGCAGCCCATCCGCAGCCTCAGCACTCGAGTAGCGACGGTTGTGTGCGCTACCTCGGTGACGTCATTGTCACTTTTGTCTCCGTCAGCTATTTGCCATTCGTGGCTTGCAATAACGATGAGGATGCCGTGGTGACCTTTGAGGCATCGCGCCTAGATATACAGTACGTGGTTTATGTACAGATAATAGATAAACTGACATCCCACATTTCAAAGTCCTAAAGGCGACGTAGACTTCACGAATTTTCTTTTTTTTTTTCACGGTAGCGCACGATAAGCCTTTTGGAGATGAGACCAGTGAGGATGTCGGTAAGAGAAAAAGAAAGGGAACGCTTAAAACCAAAAAGTTCCTCAATCACTACCATGAAAGGGACTACAGAAGTTAAAAAAAAGAATAAATGCGAAAAGGCGCTTTGAAATCTGAAGGAAAGAACATTTGTTCCTCCCCTGTAGAATATTGCGAGCATGTGCACATAAATTTGCAGGACGCAGTTGGAATTCACACGGAGGCCATTCGTCAAGCTCTTATTGCATCCTTGAAGCCTCTGATCGAATTCTTCGAGTAGGCGCGCAATATATCATGGCGGTGCATTTCTGAACGTCGTTTACATAAGATGCGAGAGGGGAATGTCAACTATCGGCGAAGACCGCGCGTCGGACGCACCACTTCCTTTTGCAAGCCGCTAAGCCTGACCGATAGCTTAGTTCCTTCGTGGAACGCAACGACCACGCTTTTGGTACAGGCATAAGAAAGCGCTATCTATCTTTCTGCGCTTCATTTTTATCTACTTCCTTTTCTTTCTTTCCTTTTCTAACTTTCCGCTTTGTTCACTGGCACCCAGCCACAGCATGCCTTTGAGCGATGACAAGCAGAAAGAGTGGCAGGAAAACTAAGAATTGTTCGTGTTGCTACCTCACAGATCGGTAGGGGAATGGGAGAGTCGAAGACAGAGAGAGAAAGTTTTTTGGTTTTCAAACGTGCACGGGGCAAGGAGCAGTGTTTCTACAGTCTGGCCTCTCCACTCATAAGCCTGAGAGACACACATGAACGTCAAGGACAACTTCAAGAAATGCGTTAGTGTATTGGTAGCACTTTTTTTCTGACCCAGAATTTGTTGTTGTTGTTAGAGTCTACTAGACACTGTACATAGCCTGTAGACTAAACTGCAAACGGTCAACTGTTGTTTACTGGACAGATGCGAAATCTACATGTATAGCAACTTTTGTTGTGTCAGCATATCCTTCGCGCCATCATCTTCCCGCGCTTTTCCCGCCATAGTTTATTTTTGTTTTTCTCACGAATGCTTCTTCCTCTCGCGATCCGTGCAAATTATTTGGCAGCCCAACTAGCATGCGACAACAGTGAGGGTGGCCCCCTCACTATAGACACAACACTATAGGAACGGGGCAACAGCAGCCGACACCTAACCTGTCTGATTGCAGCTCATTTCGCCTGGTTTCTTGGCGACGAGTAAGAGCGTTGTGCTGATGATTACGGGGGTCCTCGGTTCGAATCGCGTGTATATCCAAACTTGCTTTAAGCATTGCTGCATTATTATGTTATTTTCTTCGGTTATCTTCTGTGGTACAAGTTTTCCTTTTTCTTTTTTGTCCTGCGCTTCACCGACTGGTCTGACACGCAGGGTAAATGACACATTGCTACGTTGTTACTGCGCCTCCCCAGTGACAAGGACAAGCCACTGACTAGCGCCGCTCTGAACCCAGAACATGCGATGGTATTGTGGCGAGCGTCCTCATCGTAGAGAATGCCGCCCAATTAGCATCAGCTCTCATAGAACGCGAGGGACGCGAAGAAAATTAAGCCATCTCAGTAATGGCGCGGCTGCGGCCCTGTCCCTAGCATCTTTATTTCCGCGGAGTGCTCCGGAAACCTTGAATAAACGGGGACGATACAAGCCACCTAGCCGGGTCCACAAATGCTTCTATATTACCTCTAAGCAACAGACTTGAGTACGCTGGAGCTATCATTTCTTTCCGGAATGACGCCGACACTGAACACGACAGACAGTGTAAATATAAACCCCCTAAAACCTCAGTTACATTCAGGTCTCCGCCCCGATTAAATCGCAATGGACTAATACCGGTATGCTCTTTTTTTGCACGAGAAATCTAACTGTTGTCAGTTCATTATCAATGGTAAGCGTATATATAAATGGCCTAACTTATTTCTTGTAGCCGCATGTCAGGGCGGTAGACCTCATCTGAAGTGCAGATCAGGCGTAGCCAGCTTGCTAGTGTAACAAGAATACGACAGAGCGCTGTGCCAACAACAGCAGAAGGCGTGTCAAGGCATCGGCAGCTAAACGCAAGACAAGGCACGAATAAGGTAAATTAAAAAAAAAAAAACGCGCCGTGGTTGCTTAGTGGCTATGTTGCGCTGCTAAGCACAATGTCGCGGGATCGATTCCCGCCGCATTTCGATGGGGGCGAAATGCGAAAACACCCGTGTACTTAGATTTAAGTGCACGTTAAAGAATGCGAGGTGGTCAAAATTTCCGGAGTCCTCCATTGCGGCGTGCCTCATAATCAGAAAGTGGTTTTGGCACTTAAAACCCCATAATTCAATTCAAATTTAAGACTTGTCTGCCTGGGTAAATTGGATGGTTCGTCCTCAACTGTCACAGCAGATGCCTGGGCCGTTAGAGCTATGTTATCTGTTAATTTTTAAAATTGTATATACTCATTCGTTTTACTTTCTTTACATTATTTACTCCGCTCGTGCCTCCTAACACGTTCAATTTTCTTTATCCTCTTACCGCAGCACAAGGTAGCCAGAACTGGCTAGCCACGCTATCTTTCTTTCCATTTCTATCCTAAGAACTTAAACCCTACTTTAAACTGACTGTATTTCAGAACACATCGGCTCAGCAATTTCAAGAAAAAAGCACTTGCAGTCAACGCATCAAAGGAAGAGGATCTGAAATGGCCACGAAAATTGTCTTGGCAACATTAGTTTGTCTTTAATAGGGCGGTACTTACATGGCGCACAGTGTGCTAAATAAGAAAGGCAACGAGGCAAACTTAGTAATCAGTTGTTTCTTTTTTGCTCTAGAACGAAACGCAATGATGTCCTCCCTGCAGCCCAAAAGGAAGCTGTGAACTGGACACCTAGGATTTACTGGACCTGACGAACCAGCATATGTAGATAAGCGTCTGAAAACAAACGCTTCTTTGGCGCTACGATTGTAAAGAAAGAAGAAAGCTTAGTAGGGAGCACGTGTGGAATCACCTTTCAGGTCGAATTATAAAGAATGACGTAGAGTGTAACGCACACCTCCATACGTGTGCATGGTTTTTTCCTATCACTGAAATGTCCCCTTCTTACACCAGCTCAGTTTAGTAGACGCTTCAGTATAGAAAAAGAAAAAAATTCAAATTGGATACGTTTCGGCACGCAGTAAGCAGTAAATCCACAGCTCGCCGTTGACGTCTGGTGGGCAGTTCAGACCGGTATCGAGAAAACTACACGCAGATGCTTCGCCGCGAGAACCCTTAAGTGCGTGGTGTCGAAAATGGAGCTCCTATGGAGCTCCATTTACGCTTCTCTATCTTACATTGTGACTGGGATGAGTGCGCCGCCCAGGCCTGTGACTTTTTGGAGTGTTTGGAAATAGAATTTAACAGGCGTTACAATATTGATAAAGAATACTGTCACGTGCAGTGTACTGTCCAGTAGAAATATTAGAAAAAGTGACGTGATAATGCTTACTCTGCAATCTGGCCGCGTCAGATTATCAACCGTGTATCGCCCACCAACGGGAAACATGACCAATCCTTTTGATATTTTTGAGCAAGAATGTGTTTACTTTTACGCTCGAATTTATTTGTATACATAGCAGGTGATTTCGACATGGACACGGGGGATGCTAGCATAGTGCAATTACAAATGTTAGTTAGCCTTTGAGAGTGTCGGTTTCCTCAACTTTATGAACAAGCCATTGCACATTGCAACCACTTGGTCGTCCGATTTCGGCCTCATTTTCACAAATGATCGAAACAACACGTACTTAAAAGGTAGTATAACTGCGGACATCAGCGCCTATCTCCGTGTTTACTTGAGCGTCGAAAAGCTCCTTCACCATCAAAACATTCATAAGACTCAGCACCAGCGTATCACTCAGCTTGGGCTTTATACGTTTAAAAGCTGCATCTCAAGTTCTTATTGCAGTCCTGTATACAATGCAATTTCATTAGTAAGTGCTTATTCTGTTTATTTGCATTCTCATTCCAGCTTATAAGTGTTGTCCGATCGTTGAAGTTATTCATTCGTCGCTAGTGAGGAAGCCATATATTAGCCGCCGTCTTGTTTGCCTTGTCATTAAAATGTACAAGCAGTGCGCGAAGATCAATAAACTAAAGAGAATGACGCCTTTGCGTGCTATAGATCTTTCTGTAACGACGTAAACAGCAAAATTATGTCCTCAAGAAATGAATATTGCAACTGCCTTAGTTACTTTAGTAAGGCTGAAAACCATAAAAAAAAAAGAGGCGGACACTGTTAAATAAATGTCAAAAGCACCATCTCCGAAAGCTTAGAAGTCGATGGCTATTACCTATGCACAATAAGTTTGGCTATTCAGTTGAACAAATGTTTGAGTGCCCAAGCTGGTGGTGTGAGTGCAAGCGCTAACGGAGAAATGCATCTTTTCTTATGTGAACGAACAACAGGATCATTTTTCTTAGAACGAGCCATGGAGCCTGGAACGGAAGTTTTTAACGGCTCGCTAAACAGCAACAGCGTTGACGTGCATAGCATACAAAGCAGGCCGAAAACTTTTTTTCACCCCGAAGCATTACAACTGGGGTGTTCGCATAGCAGCACTAGTAGGTTTGCAGCTGTAGGCCGAAACAAGTCAATCGGTGCCATGGCGAAGCGGGCAAGCAAGCGCTCCTCGCCGTCGTCTTCTTTCACCATCATCGTGGCCAGTGCCTTCAGTATTGCATATTTATAACCTTGCTCTAGAGATGGGTCAGCTTACGAGCAAGAAAAACAACGCTAAACAACAGGACGAGTGTAGGGACACAGACAACAGCGCTGCTGTCTGTGTCCCTTCACTCGTCCTGCTGTTTAGCGCTGTTTTCATTGCTCTTAATCATGAACCACCCAGCCCAAATGCGTACTCTTCTGCATGGGTCAGTTTCCTACTGAGATGCAACTGGTAAAAGGTTAGTCCTTCTATACAAAAAAAAAGGCGGGTGAAAAGAAGGTCCTAGGCAATATCGAGCAATATCGTTATCACCGTACATCTCTAGGCGCCTGGAGCATTTAGTTTTTCCCCTTCTTAGTAAGTTTTTTTCGAAAGCACTGAATCACAACTCGATATCAACATGGTTTCACATCAACCACAAGCACCGAACAGGCCTTCCTCGCGGAAAAAGTGTATATACTGCACTGCTTTCAGAACGAACTCTTTACACTTGACATATTCTTTCATTTCAGCAGGGCCATCCACGCAACAAATCGGCAGATATTTTTTCAACCCTTCAACACTACGGCACCCGTAGACAAGCTTTGGCTTTTAGCTTACACAGGCTTTCGATGGATAAACGATCAATAAACAGATAAACGGCGTTTCCTCCGATGCCATGCCCATAACCAAATGACGTCCGCAGGGCAGTATGTTAGGACCGCTCCTATTTAACATTGACATAAATCATATTCCTATTAATATTAGAGAGACAATATATATATATATATATATATATATATATATATATATATATATATATATATATATATATATATATATATATATATATATATATATATATATATATATATATATATACATACATATATATCTATCACACGGCAAATGAAGTCTTGCTAACTTTAGCAGAATGGATGTCGGATGATTTACTTAAAATAAATACGCAATGTACTGCTGCCGTACTTTTCTACCCTAAAGGTAGGCATGTCTTAAGTCCGCCTTCAATCTACCTAGGTCTTAACATAAGAGCATATGTCGATGACTTTATGTCCCTTGGCTTACCATTCGCGACCACTATGACGGGAGATGATTACATATCAGCCGTCGCTCTTTCCCTTTCTCGCACTGTAGCAATAATACACTACAACAAATATACGACAATAAAATGACTCCTATGAAAGTGAAAAAAAAATGAATTACTACTATGCTGCTTTCTATTCTGCACTTAGTTAGTGCGTCCTTGTTTACAATAATACAATTTCAAATGTCAACAAATTTGATGCCCTACAAAATAAAATGCATCATGCTGCAAACGTTTCCTAAGATTCACCAATCCGTCTTATATTGTCTGAAATTCATGCCCTTCCTGTAAGACCTTCTTTAAATATTATCATTATAGGCTCACATGTATATCTAAGCGCACAAAATCCAGAGATGACATTTATTCCGAACATTTTAAGACTCATACCCTTTTTTGTTCGAATTTAGTATATACGTGACCAGGTGCGTTTATTACTAATCATTTGTTTCTATTATATTTAGTGATATTAATTTGTCCGTCCACCTCTTATACTTCAATGCCAAAAAAGGATATCTGATATGATTGTTTTCCAGATGGCTAACTGTTCTACAGTGCTGTAAGTGCTACTGTGCTGTGCGGTGAGAGTATGCGGCGACAGTGACGGACTGTGATTGTATGTCTGTGCTCCTTTCTTTATCTCTACTTTGTTATCACTTTACCTCCCCATCCCCTCTTTCCCCAGCGTAGGGTAGCAAACCGGGCTTTCCTCTCTGGTTAAACTCTCTGCCTTTCCCCTTTCCTCTGTCTCCCTCTTTCTCTCTTCCGCTCTTTTAATAGCCCTGTGCATGGGCTGACTGTGACTGTAAGAAAATAAATAAAATAAATAGTATGGTTTGATTGTGGTGAACTCAATTTTGTCTCATGTCATGTTGTAGTCATGTCGTAGTCTTCTGTTCGCTATATGAATACTGCTTAGCCACCTTTGAAAATGCAAAGTGTATTAGCAATAATGGCTCCTTACAATGTTAAAATTGTATATTTACTGTATTCTATATATACAATATATAATGTATATGTGTGTGTATGTTTTTATGTGTTGCGTCTTTACACTGCTGTATGTCCCGCCCGACCCCTAGTGTAGTTTCCACGGACCATTAAGACGAAATAAATGCAATTAAGTTAATGAAAACGTGTTAGTATGTCATCTTTTTTATTTTTGTCTGTATTTGCTGAAAACTAATTTTCGATATTAGTTCTTTTAATAGTTCTTGCGCATGACTAACTGATTACTTGTTAAACAAATTTGTACAGTGATTGATTATGAAGTCTGCTAAAATGAGATTGTGATTTCTAATCTTGTGTTACTGCTACTGTGGTGCTCACTGTCCATACGTATGGTTGCTCAGACCCATCAAGCAGTGGTTTGACATTGATTTTACGTCGCCCTCCTGAGCTTGTTGTACAGAAAACCTGAAATAAATGTTTGTTGGATTGATCGACTTCAGAAAAGTCACACGCCATTTTTTAGTTTTGCTGTCTTCTGTCTGTTCGAATCTCCATCTGTGAAGTATAGCAGATTACCTCATTTTCTCACCATGGTATAAACTAGGGTGGTTTACTTGTTTCAAGGATAGCCTCCTGGCTAGATGTTCGTGAGCCTTGCGTTATTTCAAAACATCGAACGACGGAACCAAGAGCGTAGACCGGCGATCCAGGTTTAACGCTGCAGCGGATTCCTGGAATAGGAAGAAGGGAAAGTGGCTGCGCGGGGAATTTCATTATCGTCTCGAAAAGGGCTCGAAGTAATTGCTTCCTGACAATGAGTTTTTCCAGAGGCGTTCGCCTATCGATGCCGGCTGGCCTAACGAGCTTCCCTGCGTAATTGGTGGAAGCCTGCTAGCAAAGCACCTCGGTTGTACAAACAGATAGTCGCGTTGCCGAGTGCGTGTTTGCGCACTGGGTGGTTCCGATTTTCCAAGCAGGACTGTAACCCAGGGTACAACGGGCAGGCACGCTAATTGACACATGCCTCACACACGCGTAGTTCTGCAAACTCCTGCCGACAGAAAAAGAGAGTGCGTGGAGGGAGAATCAGGTCAGGCTGGATATCGCATCTATCGCGGTGCCTTCTGTGTTGCCACGGGGCGCAAAATGCAGGAAGTACGCAATGACGGTACACGAAACACACATGGGCAAGCACGCTCACATGCTCGTGCGCGTGAGTGAAACATACGCCGCAGCGGCTGCGACTACGTGACGGGGAATGAGAAATACGTTAGTTTGTTCTCGACGGCCGCAGTAGTTCTGCGCGATGAAGCAGGTATCTTTGATCTGGGTATATATACTCACAAACGTAACACGAAAAGGCAGGGAGCTTAACAGGAAATTACGCGCTCTTTATTTATTTATTTATTTATTTAGATTTCCGTAATATCTCAGCGCTCACATTTACTCAAATGCCGCAACAACTTGCCGGGCAATTTGAGAATTTTCGGAGCATGTTGCATTACATCCTTGCAAAGCGCAGGTATAGAAGGCGGTTGAGTTGCGCCAAACCTCTAGACGACACTTTCACTGGGATCATAAACATTGAACAAACCTCGAATTGTAGAGAACTCGAACGATGCATGGAAAAATTAGGACAAAATGGTGCTATATATATATATATATATATATATATATATATATATATATATATATATATATATATATATATATATATATATGTAATGAATGTTTCATTTTTAGTGGCGCAAGGGCGTATGGACAAAGAGCGCCATGTCTATGGTAATGAGTTCGTAGTATACTTAATGAGTTTATGAAGTTGGAGTGATGTGGCTGTAAAGGGGCCTTAAAAATAGTCGTCCTAAAGTACGTGAAATCTGTATAATAAGATTATGGCGATGGCGTATGACGTGCGCTATGAGCATTACGATACATTTAAAAAGACTGATACGATGTGGAAAAAATATATCAGGTTATAAGATTGGCAAGAGCAGTACTGCCTCCTTGGAGCCCTTGAAACACAAAGGTCTGGAGGCACGTGTTATGCAGCACAATTATCGCAGCGGCATCCTCTGGAACGAGGATGCTCTACGAGTTTAATGGGCTTATGACATGTAGAACAACATCATTTAAGAAATTGAGAACTGCCTTGATGTTAAAAAGCGGTTCTCTGCCAAGAAACATAGTCGGGTGAAGAGGAATGTAGTAACGGTATGCAAGAGGAAAATGTTTCTTTCTCTCCGCTTCGGCTTTCCGGCACTCCAGGAGGACGTGGAGGACGGTAAGCCTCTCCTCGCATCTACCACAGGTTGGAGGGTCATTTCCGGTGAGTAGAAAATTATGGGTGCCAAATGTCCCATTCTGTCGCCTCAGAATAGGACATCTGCTCGGGGTGATTTTGTTACAGAGGGCCAGAATCCTAACTGCGGCTTTATCACGTGGAGCTTATTATTTGTTTCCGCATCCCACAGGCGTTGCCAGTGGTTCCGTAGCTTCCTCCGCAAGAAGGGCTTCAGATCACTGACAGCTAGGGACTGCAGCGGTGGGATTAACAGAATGCGATGCAATTGACGTGGCCATCTGGTCCGCCAGAACATTACCCTCGATGCCCCTATGTCCAGGCACCCAGCATATAATCACATGTTGATTAGATATATATGGTTTACACAGGACGGAATAGAGTTCATTGATTACCGGATTTTTGTGGTTACAGAATAACAACAAGGCCTTCACAACACTAAGGGAGTCCGTATAAATAACTGATTTCTGGAGTTTTGATTTCTTTATATGCTTTACAACCGACAAGAGTACGTAGGCCTCAGCCGCAAAGATACTCGTTTCTGGATGCAGTACATCGGATTCCGAGAAGGATGGACCGATGGCTTCATAAGACAGCCCGTCGGGTGACTTCGATGCGTCTGTGTAGAAGCCCGGGCAGGAGTGTTTGTATGGGAGTTCTCGGAAATGCAGTTCGATTTCAATCTCTGGAGCGTGCTCTGTAACTTGCGTGAAAGTTAAATCGCATTGTATCATCTGCTATTCCCAAGGAGGTAGCAGCTTAGCTGGAGGCATTAGGCGATGTTTGAGGATTGGGACATCGATTTCAGCGCTAAGCTCCCTCACACGCAGTGAAAAGGGCTGTCTTATAGAGGGACGATTGCGAAAGAGTGTAGCATATGTCATATCGTTAACGGTAATAAAACACAGATGTTGACGAATATAGGGAACTTTCAGAAAATATGTTTGGCTGATGTATGTTCTCTGCAGATGGAGTGACCACTCATTTGATTCAACATATACACTTTCAATAGGGCTTCTCCTGAAAGCGCCAGTGGCCAGTTGGATTCCTAGATGATGGACCGGATCTAGCATCTTTAGCGCGCTCGGGGCGGCAGAATGATAGGTCGCGGCACCGTAGTCCACCCGTGATCGAATGAGGCTCTTGTAAAGATTCATTAAACATTTTCTGTCGCTGCCCCATGTTACGTGGGATAAAACTTTCAGTAAATTCATTGTTTTTAAGCATTTGACCTTGAGATACTTTATGTGTGGAATAAATGTTAGTTTAGAGTCAAGTACGATGCCTAAGAACTTGTGTTCTTTGTTCACATGTATTCGCTGACAATATATTTCGATACTGGGATCTGCAATGAGATCTTTGTTTCTTGTAAAAAGTACACAAGAACTTTTGTTCGGGATCACTTTAAATCCGTTTTCGTCAGCCCATTTGGACACTTCGTTCAAGCCCTGTTGTACTGGCCTCTCACACACTGCGAGGTTGCAGGATTTGAAACCTATTCGTACGTCGTCGACGTAAACGGAATAAAAGATCGCTGGCGGTAATGCAGCACGAAGGATGTTCATTTTCACAATAAAGAGCGTGCAGCTAAGCACACCTCCTTGGGGTACACCACTTGTATAAAAGGTCGCGACAATATATTGCCGATTTTCACGCGGAATGTACGTTTGGACAGATAGCTTTCTAGTATGTTTAACATATTTACACGGATGCCCAATCGCGATAAGTCTCGCAGGATCCCGTATCGCCCGGTTGTGTCATACGCCTTTTCCATATCGAGGAATACCGATAAGAAGAACTGCTTATCTAGAAATACATCACGGATACTTCCTTCAATGCGCACCAGATGATCAGTCGTAGACCGCCCTTGTCTGAACCCAGACTGATAGGGATCAAGCATATTGTTAAGTTCAAGGAAATGTATCAGTCTACGATTAATCATGTTTTCAAATAGCTTACATAGACAACTTGTAAGAGCTATCGGGCGATAACTTGCAGTCAACGAAGGGACATTATCCAGTTTCAAGACGGGAATAACAATAGCTTCAATCCACGAGGATGGGAGGTACCCAGCAGCCAAGATAGAGTTGAAAAGTGCCAAAAGTGTCATTTGTGTGTCATCGTGTAAGTTCTTAATCATGACATACATCATTCTATCAGCTTCCCGTGCAGAGCTCCTACATGTGCTCAAGGCAGCTTTAAGCTTGGCAATATTAAAAGGACGGTTCTATGATTCATCCGGATGGCATTTGCGATCCATTGCCTTAAGTTCAGCTATTTGTTTATACTTGAGGAGTGATCTTGTGTAGTGTGTGGAACTTAATACATGCTTGAAGTGTTCGCCCAAAGCGTTGGCCTGGTCTTCCAAGGTAGTCCCTTGGGGGTCAACTAAGGCCAATGGGTGGATTTGCTGCCCCTTTAGCTTTCGTACACCATTCCAAACATTAGACTCTTGAGTGTAGGATGTGATGCCCGAGAGAAACCTCTCCCAGCTAGCCCTCCTTGCCTGTCTCCGCGTGCGCCTTCCTTGCGATTTTGCCAGGTTGAATTCCGTGAGGTTTTCTGCAGTCGGGGAGCGACGCACCAAATCCCATGCTTTGTTTTGTTTCTTTCGTGCGAGTCTGCACTGTTCATTCCACCAGGGAAACCGTCTTTTACAAGAGAGACCCTGTGTTTGTGGAATGAACGTTTCAGCTGCGTCGAGTATAAAATAAATTATATATATATATATATATATATATATATATATATATATATATATATATATATATATATATATATGCACGAGATTTGTGCACGAGATTGTCAATGTAACTGAATATCCGGACGCTGCAAGAAAGCTGCTCGCGTAATTATTATTTGTTTTGAACACATATACACATATATACAGTTAACAGGAAAGGGAAGGCGAGGAGCAGGCTGGCAACTGCCACCGGAAGGGGCACAACGCCTGCCTACTCTTCTGAAAGGAGGTGACAGCAACACAGAAATGGAAGATAGGAAGGAAGGGAGGAAAGAGGAAAGGAAGAGCAACAGGACAAATCTAAAGACTAAAGTAGAACACAGTACACTAGCACGTTGCTCCGCCGAGTTTCGACTCTGCAGCCGGAATTAAAGTGACGCCGCATCGAACAGCCTCCACAATTATCTATCACATCCATGGCTAGTTTGCTACGCGGCTAATTGTGCGCTCCACGATGAGACGCCAAGTATAGCTGCACGCAATCACCGTTTCACTGGTAGTCGGTTCACAATATACACTACAAGGTGTCTGAACCCGCCACTTCCCATCTTCGAAGGAAGAAGCATTAGGACACAGTACAGATCACACACAGTAGGGCCGGTCACTGAAGGTCACGCTACTACAGAATGTTGAACGTTCACGCTACAAACGTGAACTTAAGTTAGTTAGCTCTAGAAAGGTTAGTAGGGCGCGATGGGCCTGATCACGTTTAGATGCACAACCACTGGGGTATAAGCATTCCTCGAGTGTCGCACACCGCAGGCCAAGGAGGTGATAGTTTCTCACTAGCGACATGCGCTGCGCACTGAAAGCGGGACACTCAAATATAAGGTGCTGAAGTGTCTCGGAGCAGCCACAAGACGCACAGAATGGACTTGCCACACGCCCTTGTCTGTATAAACGTTCGTGCACGTTCACGCAACCAACCCTCAGCTTGAGCAGTTGTGCTCTAGCGCGACGAGGCAAGCCTCGACCACGAACACGGGGCGGGAACGTTCCATTTGCGACACGCTGATCTGGATGCTGCTTAAGTAGGTGGCGACGTATCAGGAGACGAGCGTCATCAAGCTTGCACAGAATTTCTGGGCAGTCACAGTTGTTATGAGCGCAACTTGAAGCGAGCCGATCAGCTTCTTCATTTCCGGCGATTCCTACGTGTGAAGGTATCCATTGAGCGACGACAGATACCTCACGTGATGTAATTTTGCTCGCAGAGTCAGTAATGCTGCGCACAAGTGGGCAATCAAGCTCACTGCGTTGTAACCTGCTAAGGGCAGCACGGGAGTCCGTAAAGATGACAACTTTCGATGTAGTTAACTCCTCTTGCACGTATTTCAATGCAACATTAATCGCTGCTAGTTCTGCAGTTGTTGACGAAGCTGGATGAGGTATTTGAAATATACGTCGTACTTTAGTTGAAGGGCAGAAAAAAGCTGCAGAGGCGCCTTGACCGTCGTTATGTACAGATGCATCTGTGAAAACTTGAAGATAATCTGGAAACTTTTCGAACATGTGAGACTGAGCCAATTGGAATATTGCCGAAACAGCCATATCAGACTTTTTCTGCATGTCAGGGATTGTGAGGTAAATGGGAAGTACGTGTTTCGTGATACCTTTTGGAGGCGGAGACGTATCTGAAGCAGCATGTTCAGAAATGGTAGTGATATTCATAAATAAAGCCGCCATTTTTCCCATTCGAGATAACGGGCGGTTAATGAGACGATCAAGGAGCGATTGACCATTCGATGCGCGGTGCAGACGCTCAATATGATACAGAGCTCTCTGATCTGCTTGCAGCCTCAGGGGTAACTGATGCGCTTCAGTGAGTAATGCAATAGATTGCGCCTCACGAGGTAATCCAAGCATTAGTCGAAGGGCAACGCGATGATCTCGCTCCAGTTGGGACATCAAACTATGTGGTATGTTCAAAATTGGTAATGCGTACAGCATGCCTGAGAGTACAGATGACTGGTACACCTGAAGAGCCGTTGTTTGGTCGCAGCCAGCACCTCGAGCAGTCAAGGCGGCCACATACTTAAGGAGGGAGTGCGATTTGCGTCGTACAGATTTAACGGCAGGACGCCAAGAGATGCGATCATCCACAATTAACCCCAAATAACGGTGTTGTCGCACCCAGTTTATAGGCGTTTCGTCAAGATACAGTCGGCTCATCGTTCGACGAGCGCGTTGTTTAGGGTGATATGCTATTGCAGCCGACTTAGCAGGTGATATGAGCAGTCCAACTTCACCCAAATACTCCGAAGTAGCGTTGAGAGCTCTTTGCAAGCTTGCACGAAGCCGCGGACCAAGGTGCGAAGGGCCGCTTATCCACAGAGCAATGTCATCTGCGTAGACAGCTATGTTCACAGGGAAATCAGTGTCCCGAGGCAAACGACTTGGAAGTGCGGCGAGTACGGTGTTAAACAAAAGCGGCGATAACACGCTGCCCTGTGGCACACCGCACTTCACATTTCGGTATTCACTAGTTACTCCTCCGACACGCACTTTCATACGGCGCTCCGGTAGAAAATTATGCACAAATTGTAGCAGACGACCCGAAATTCCCGCGGTTGCAAGAGCGAAAATAATCGCCTTATGCGGAACTGAATCGAAAGCTTGCTGTATGTCTAGGAAGAGCATGTAGGCAGAGTGCTTGTTTTCTTTAGCAAATTCGAGTGCTGAGACAAGGTCTGATATGCTGTCCAGAGCCGAACGGCGGCGCCGAAAGCCACTCATGACATCAGGGAAAAAATTCAGCTCCTCTAGCCTGACATCTAAACGAAACAAGACCATTCGCTCCATTAACTTGATGACATTTGAAGTTAGGGATATTGGTCGGTAGGACTTTAGGTGCCTTGCAGGACGCCCGGGCTTTAAAATTGGTATTACCACGGACGATTTCCATTCAGCAGGGATTACACCGGCTCTCCATACTTCATTATACTCGTCCAATATACGGTCATGGAAACTCTTATCAACGTTCCGCAATGCTTGGTACGTCACACCATCTTCGCCTGGAGCAGTGCGGCGTTTGGAGAGGCTCAGCGCGCGTCGCAGCTCCTCAAGAGTGAAATCTGCCTCATCCATCTGGCAGGCTGGACCATAGGAAGCGGTTATGGTGCTGTGACTTGTCAAAGAACGAAGGTCGCTAATTGTGGTGTCACTGGATGCAGAAGAGACGAAAATGTCTGCGAATGCCTCCGCTATTACTTTTGGTGACTGGTCAGTCGCTATGCTCAATGCAGCCGTAGGATTCTTGCAGATTTGAGGAGTGCGGAGAGCCTTCAGTATGCGCCATACATTTCCAAAACCACTTCCAGTGTGCAACGAACTACACAAAGCTTCCCAGCTCTTTCGACGAAGCTGTTTTGTATGCCGCCGTATGGCTGCATCAATGCGATTGTATATAGTCCAGTCGGTGCGTCGTTTAGAGCGCTGTGCCCGTCTATAAGCGCGCCGTCGACATGCGCGCAGCCGCAAAAGCTTTAGATCGGGATTTGGTTTGCCGATAAGCCGTCGTCGTTGTACTGTAGCTTTTCGTAAGCACTCACTCATAAGTTTAAATAGGCTGTCTTGAGATGGTGCCTCTGAGATCAGCTGTCGGAACTTGTCCCAGTTAGTCACTGTATAAACGACATCCTGGCGACCCACAGTATGTGTTGGTGTTAACCAAATGGGTAGGTGATCTGAGCCCCACGGGTCGGGTTCACATGACCAGGCTAAGCACACATCTCTCGTTGATATCGCAAGGTCTATAGTGGAATGCTCCTTTCCTCTACCTATAAATGTAGGTGAACCGTCATTCAGTAATTGGAGATCATTCTTGATAATGATCTCGTTAATCTCTGTCCCACGATTGTCTTGGGGACGGCTACACCATCGTGGATGGTGGGCATTAAAATCTCCGCATAACACAAACGATGCCCCACACCGAGACAATAAGCTCTCAAGTAGCGAGGTATCGGAAGAACGTGTAGGCCTGTTGTATATGCTTGCCACCGTCGTACACACACCTCTGAGGCTCACAGTAACAGCTACACACTCAAACTCATCGTCACAGATGCCGTCTGTGTCAATAACCGCGAAGTCCAAGTCAGCACGAACGTACACTGATGCTTTTGAAGCATTGCGCGTATGCGCCTCCTCCACGCACTGGAAAGAGCCACAAGCTGGTTCCGCGCATCGAGTGTTACTGTGGACACCCACGAAGCCTGGCAATCGATATTCGTCTTTCCTTACGTTAGTTTCCTGAAGCGCTACAATGTCTTGTGGAGTCTTCATAGCGACTAGTCGAAGGACTAAATCAGCGTGCCGCGGTCGCAACGACCTGACATTCCATTGCAGCACAAAGGGGTGAGGCTGCTGACAACTGTTGGAATTGTTTCCGGTAAAACGTCTAGCGAAGGCCGTCGAGGACAGGAACGAGTGCCTCCAAAAGTTGCTCTGCTGCTGACGCTGCTGGTGTCTGGCGACCGGCGATTAGAGATCTGATGACGTTGACAAGCATCTTTAGAAGATTGACAAGTTGCACATCGTCGTTGGCTGATACCGGTTTAGGTAATGTGTTTGCGGTGCTTTCCACCGTGGTCGAAGTCTTTGTAGATACTTGTTCCGACGGTTTCGATGGAAGCGCTGGCCACGATGTGTCTGAGAGGCAGAAGTTCCGCCCCCCTACTTTCCGATGCGTTGTGTCTTTGTCACGCTTTGAACGCGCTGCCTTTCCAGTCGCTGGGGCAGCACTACGGTGACGGGCGCTTTCATCTCCTGCTGCCTGCTTTTTGGCTTTCTCTTTTAGTGCCTTTAGTTCATTCTTCAATGAGGGACATCCTTTATCTGTTGCCAAATGTTCACCATTACAGTTAGGGCACCGATATGCCTGACTTTCACAGGAATCTACATGGTGATTCCCACCGCATTTGGCACAGACCAAATCTCTGGTGCAAAAGCCCTGAACATGACCAATCTTAAAACATTTATGGCATTGCAAAGGCCGTGGTACGAAAGGTCGAACAGGATAGCGCACAAGTCCAGCCTTTATATGACTAGGCAGCTTTCCAGAGGCGAAAAGTATCTTCATACACTTTGACGAGCCTAGCCTTCGAACGCTAATTATTTTGCATGGTGGCGTGCAAACGATCATGTTCTTGAAAACGTCGTCTTTGAGATCCAAGTCCACATCAGATACGACACCAGCTGCTATATTTGTACCCTGTGGTACGTAGGGACGCGTGCGGACCCCACAGATTTCAGACAAACCAAGTAGAGTTTGCACCATCTTGTCATCGGTAGTGTCAACAGCAATGACATTTTTCCAGGGGTTCACGCGAACCTCTTGGATTAGTCCAGGGGCAAGTTTGAAGAAGAAATCATTAAGTTTCTGTCGAGAGATAGCATTCAGGCTTACCATCGCGTCGACGGGAATGAAAGCTACTGTTGTAGTCTTGATGGTGTTGTATATGACAGTCCCTTCACTTGAGGACGATGCCGGTGACGTCCGTCGTGGGCGGCGGTGCTTGACAGGTATGAAAGCATCCGAATCTTCAGATCTTGAGTCAGAAAGCTCGGAATCAGTAGCGTCGGATCCTACTGCCGAACTGAGCCGCTTCCGAGCCGCGGGCGGTCTATGCTGACCGCCGGACGTGTCCAAGACCATATCTTCCATGGCAAGCTCCGCGGGGAAGATCTCCCAGCAGAGTAAAAGACTTCAGGGTTCAGCACAAACGTCGTTGCCTGTTACTGATGCACGAAAATAAGGTAAATAGAGAAAAATTGCAGCACCAGAAGAAAACCAGCAACCGAGCACAGTAACTTCGTCGTCGTCCTCCTTAATTACAGGAATGATGCATTTGAAGACGCACATGGGTCTTAGTGAGGACATTTGGATAGCGCTTGTCCTTTCACTGTGTAATGCCGTGGAGAACAGAGCCGTAAACTACTACATCGGCTGCAGTAGTTTAATAGGTTGCTACACATATGAGAGGAAGACGAAGGGATTCTTTGATAGAACGCTTGTACTTTTGTCTCTGCTTTTTCGCTTTGTTTCCCTGCATTTCTGGGAGCTGCCGCTCCCTCCTTGCGGGAATGAATGAAGAGATCTCCGAGGACTCTCCTGACGCGCAGTCGTCAGGTCGGAAAGCGTCCAGGGAACGTGTAAGTGCGTCAAGCGATACAGACAGTGAGGCCACTGAGTTATGTTCGGACAGCTACGACTCGTCCGACGACGACTTCCAGGCCGTGATGAGTAGATCAGCGAAAAGAAGACTACTGCAGGCATCTTCGTCGCCAAGTGCTTCTACCGTAAAGAGTGCACCGCTGCCCTGGCTCTTTATGCTATGCTCTTTATGCCCGTGGACCCGACGACCAATTTGCGGCTCCTCAACAGGCAAGTCCTCTCTTCGTTACTCGAGAGAATCCCACCAAATGAGATTAAAGACTTGCGAATAAACTCGCGGAAGAATGTCTTGGCAGTTGATGTCTTACATCGCAGCGCCCTACAAGACGTACGTAATATAACGGATATCGACAATGTAAAGGTGCGATCAATAATCCACACTTGCGGCGATAGTACTGCGGGCGTCATTTATGACGTCGACGTTGCCATCCCGAATGCCGACTTGCCAATACTGATTAAGCCAACGACAGAAGGCACTTTCATTACGAAGATTTCCAGACTAGGAAACACAAGATGTGTGAAGATTTTGTTTGAAGGAGACAGCCTTTCTCCCCACGTCAAAGTATGACATGTCCGCCATCAAGTACAACCATTCGTACCGAAGCCCCTCCAGCGTTTCAAGTGGTGCAAGATTGGCCACGTGAAGGGTGTCTGCGTGAACAACGTCGCGTGCCCACGGTGCTCTGAGTCCCATTCAGAAGACGCCTGCAACATAGATGTTCTAAAGTGCCCTAACTTCAGTGGTCCTCACAAGGCCTCATCAAAGGATTGCCCGCGAGTGCGAAAGGAATTCGCGATCCAAAAACATCATCATCGTGATCATCATCAGCAGCATCAGCCGCAGCCTGGTTACGCCCATTGCAGGGCAAAGGCCTCTCCCATACTTCTCCAACTACGCCGGTCCTGTACTAATTGTGGCCAAGTTGTCTCTGCAAACTTCTTAATTTCATCCGTCCACCTAACTTTCTGCCGCCCCCTGCTACGCTTCCCTTCCCTTGGAATCCAGTCCGTAACGCTTAATGACCATCGGTTACCTTCCCTCCTCATTACATGTCCTGCCCATGCCCATTTCCTTTTCCTGATTTCAACTGAGATGTTATTAAGTCGCGTTTGTTCCCTCACTCAATCTGCTCTTTTCTTATCCCTTGGCATTACACCAATCATTCTTCTTTGCATAGCTCGTTGCGTCGTCCTCAATTTGGGTAGAACACTTTTCGTAAGCCTCCACGTTTCTGCCCCGTAGGTGAGTACAGGAAAGACAGTTGTTATGCACTTTCCTCTTGAGGGATAATCGCAACCTGCTGTTCGTGATCTGGGAATGCCTGTCAAACGCACCCCCAACCCATTCTTCTGATTATTTCAGTCTCATGATTCGGATCCGCGGTCACTACCTGCCCTAAGTAGATGTATTCCCTTACCACTTCCAGTACCTCGTTACCTATCGTAAACTGCTGTTCTCTTCCGAGACATAAAAATTACTTTATTTTTCTGCAGATTAATTTTTAGACCCATCCTTCTGCTTTGTCTCTCCAGGTTAGTAAGCATGTATTGCAATTGGTCCCCGGAGTTTCTAAGCAAGGCAATATCATCAGCGAATAGCAAGTTACTAAGGTATTCTCCATTAATTCTTATCCCCAATTCTTCCCAATTCAGGTCCCTGAATACCTCCTGTAAACACTCCGTGAATAGCATTGGAGAGATCGTATCTCCCTGCATGGCTTTCTTCAATGGGATTTTGTTGCTTTCTGTATGTAGGACTACGGTGGCTGTGAAGCCGCTATAGATATCTTTTAGTACTTTTACATACGGCTCATCTACACCCTGATTCCGTAATGCCTCCATGACTGCTGAGGTTTCGACTGAATCAAACGCTTTCTCGTAATCAATCAAAGGTATATATAAGTGTTGAATATATTCGGCGGTTTTTTCTATCGCCTGATTGATAGTGTGAATATGGTCTATTGTTGAGTAGCCTTTACGGAATCCTGCCCGGTTCTTTGGTTGACAGAAATCTAAGGTGTTCCTGATTCTATTTGCGATTACCTTAGTAAATACTTTGTAGGCAACGGACAGTAAGCTGGTCAGTCTATAATTTTTCAATTCTTTGGCGTCCCCTTTCTTATTGATTAGGATTATGTTAGCGTTCTTCCAAGATTCCGGTACGCTCGAGGTCAACGAATGGTGTGGAACAATTCAACGCATCGAAAGGCTGCTGCCGCTGTTGGCCAACGTCGGCATCGACACCGAAAACGTTCACGACATTCCGCAACTGCAGATAGGAACACGCCATCTTCTGTCAGAAGGATTGCCGAGTCCGCGCACAGTGCCACCGAGACATATACAAGGAAAGCAAACAGGGGAGAAGCTCGCCCGTCCGGAAGAATTGCGTGACCTACCGAGGGCACAACTCCCTAAGTTGCTTCAAAACGCACCAACTTCGACTGCTTCGGCAACTGTTGAATCGGTGCTGGCTGATGATCTCCAGGTCATCAACATTCTGCGGTCGCTCATGAATGTCATTCGCGTTATACCTACCAACATGAAATCTTCGTCTGCACAAAGCGCGCTACAGGTGCTGGACACTGAGTCCAGTACTTGCAGCTCTTGGTTGAAGTCATGGCTCTCCAGAAGCCGTCGCTTCGTGACGAAATCCGGAACGCATCGATATTTCAGTGGTACGCCAGAGTACTTAAGTCACGCATGTCGGTCTTTCGACAGTTTGTGTTCACGAATAAGTTCCCAGTCATCATCTGCGAGCCCCTACCAAATAACATGAGACTGTCCGGGTATGAGTGTTTCATGTCCGCCACCCACGGGGAGTGCAGCAAGATCATCGTATTCATACGACGTGATCTTACGTATGTCCTTCATCCAGTGCCACCTGACCAAGTAAAGCAGTACGTATGTCTTACAGTGAAGAAAGGCAAGCTCACTTTAACAGTAGTTGGAGCCTACATTTGACCCTCAAGTCGGCTGGACTGCGAACGGTTACGGCGAATCACGACAGCGACTCCGCAGCCTTTGATGGTGACCGGAGATTTTAATGCACACCACCATCGCTGGGGAAGTTCTAAGATAAACTCGAGAGGCAGAAGATTAGTGTCGTTTGCCTCTGAACAAGAACTGTGCTTGTTAAATGATGGATGCCCCACCTTTCTGCATGAAACTGCCTACTGTAGCTGCCTGGACCTCACCTTTGTTACACGCTCCTTCACCGGAAAGGTCAGGTGGTTTTCGGATATTGAAACGCGGGGTAGTGACCACCTACCCACTTATCTTAGGATTGAAGGGCTGACGGGCTCCAAGTTAGCCGGCGTCCCACAATGCATCGACTGGCCACTGTTTAAACGAATTGTCGAAGACGGGTGAAGTGATGACTTGCCCTTTAGCCTAGAGGACATCATAAAGGGTGCCCTAGTGGCTGGCACACATTCGCTTCCGTGAATCTATACACGCACCAAGTACGACATTGGGCTGGAGAAGCTTCGTGCAATTCGTCGCCGTGCAGAGCGAAGATACAGGCGCACGAAGTCTGTACATGACTTGAGGTTGGCCAGAAGAACTCAAAAGAAAATTCAGCGTCGAATGGACAAACTTGCATTGCAAAGATGGAAGTCATTCTGCGAGTTTTTGGATACACGAAAACCTTTGTCTCACATATAGAGAACTTTTCGTGGTCTCCGTGGAACCCCTCAGCAGTGCTACCCTTATAAGTCTTTGGCCCTTTACGAACAATGCAGCGACATTGACGTCACTGAAGCTTTCTGCAGGAGGGTTGCTGGCGAAACTAGTTCCGCTGGAACATCGATGCTCCACCACTCACCGATTTCACGCGACCCCCGCATGGACAGTCCTTTCTCGAAGGGTGAACTCGAAGTTGCACTGGCCTTGTGCGAGCGTTCATCTTCACCAGGACCCGACGGTATAAGCTACCATGCCCTATGTAATCTTGGCGAAGAGGCTCGGAAAATGCTCCTGCTCTTGTTCAACAACTCCTGACATACGATTCCCCAGGAACGGAAGACCAGTCGCCTAATTCCGCTGCTCCAGCCTTGTATGTCGTCTGTATACATTGCATCATACCGACCAATTGCGTTTCAGAAGGCAGCCACTTTAACATCATCCTACCTTTGAGAAAAAGGACTTCATATATCATATGAGAAGTGTGCAGTGGTGGCGTTTACCAGGAAATCAATGTCCCCATACGTGATATCCATCGACAGACAATTGATCTCGTACAGTACGAGTTAGATTTTTGGTGGTGGTCACTTACAGAAATCTCTCCTGCATCCGTCATGTGAATTATGTAAGAAAACGCCTGACAGGAATTTACCATATGTTTAAGTTCCTAGCAAGAAAGACCAGGGGACTGCCCATACAATCTATGCTACAACTGTACAGGGTCCTCTTTATTGGATTCCTGTGGTACAGCCTACCGGTCATGTCCACCACCTGCAGAACTAACCTGAATATAATCCAAAGCATCCAAGGCCAAGCTCTCAAGATATGCCTTGGCCTACCGCGGAGTGCGTCAATGACTGAAGTTTTTGCAGTCGTTCAAGATGGCAATCTTAGAAGGCACATTAGCATTGAAACAATGTGTGTGCACACAAGACGCTTCGCCCGGACCCCTGCCCACCACCTCGCAAGTCTTCCATCCAGTGCGACTGTCTTCGCGCACCTTGCTTCTCTCAGGTCAGTTACACATCTCTGGCAAGACCTTCCATTCTTCCATGGTGCCTGCACCGTACTCAAGTAAACCTTACAATCCCAGGACTTCAGAAAAAGTCGGACTTGCCGTCATCAGGACTCAAGCAACTAACTTCACTTCATTTATACGAGAAATACAGCGAGTGCACACACATCTATACTGATGGGTCAACTGCATCAACCAGTTCCGGTGCCGTTGTAGTTATACCAACAATGAGAATAACCCAGCGGTTCAAGACTTCCCATGTCACTACATCTACAGCTGCAGAGCTCGCGGCATTCTATTACGCGCTTCATGTGATAAGTGCTGAAAGTGCTAGAAAATTGGCAGTCTAATGGGATTCAAGGCCGGCCTTACAATGTGTGCAGTCATTTCTCCGACATGGAACTCACAATCCGCTCATATGCGAAATCGTGGGACTTGTCCATCATTTAGGAGAAAAAGGCCATGATACATCTTTTCAGTGGATACCAGGTCATTGCGGTATAATAGGAAATGATGAGCAGATAAGGCAGCTCGGATGTCAAACCCAGAAGACCGCTGCGTCCCCATTCCTCTCTCAAGGACCGACGCCGCGAGATAACTTCACAATCTAGCTCACAAGGTCTCCTTAGCAGAGTGGAATACCGCACATACAAGGCGCACAAGACTGCACAGACTAAACGCGCCACTTCAACTCAGACCTCCGGACGGTCTGCACCGACGCGAAGCGTCTCTTCTGTGTCGGTTGTGGCTTGAAGTTGCCTTCACGAATGCCTACTCAGCATTAATTGGAATGTCTGATAGTCCTACATGTGATGCTTACGGATGCCAGGAGAACACTGACCACGTATTGCACCATTGTCCTCAATTTCAAGCACAAAGACAATCTTTGTCGAACTCATTCAGGAAATTCGATGATCGTCCTCTGAGTCAACAGACAGTACTGGAGCACCGTCCCCACCGATCATCGGCTCAGAAGGCAGTGAAGGCAGTCTTGTGCCTTCTCAGAACGTCTGGTTTTGTAGAGCGGCTTTAGCTCAAGTACTGTCCGTACACGTATCTACACCTTCACTCTCCCTTCTCTCTCTTCCCCTTCTCCCTTCCCCCAGCGTAGGGCAGCCAACCAGACCCTTGAGTTGTTAACATCCCTGCCTTCCTATATTCATCTCTCTGTCTCTCTCTCTCTCTCTACACATGTCATATGCGAGTCATACGTTACGTACATGTAAGTCATATGTAGATGCCATATATGTGTTGTCTTCAGAGGTGCGAGCAGTGACGGCGTGGAAGGCAGCTGCCGTCCCTTGCTACCACTGGCACGCTCTCCCGCCGCTGCCACATGGCGGAGAGGGCGACGCGAGTAGGGGAGGGCTGTCCTTCCCCGGCGCTTTATCACAGCATCACGCACCCCAAGCTCTCGCGGCAGATCACGTGCGCTTGCATTCCGTAACAAACGCGCCTCGTGAAGTGGTTGCGCGAATGCAAATGCCCTTTGCATCAGCGCCTTTGTATATTGGGTAAAATTCCGCCCCGGCCGGCCACGAGAAACGGGCAAAAGGGCCACAGAAGAATATTCATCTTTAAAATATGATCTTATTGCCTCTGCGTCTGCCCAGTTGTCGTTCTATTGCAGTGTGCGCGCTTTTGTAACATGAAAAAGAAAAAAAATGAAAACGTAGAGGGTAGCAGACTTATGAGTGAACCAAAATAGGCAACATTTCAAAACCGACAATGACGGAATTTTACGATGCATCTACAAGACTTGTCCTTTGATCCGACACCCGATATGCCGTATTCTTTGTTCTCCGCTGTAGGGAGACAGCGGGCTATCTTAAAGACAACGTCACTCTTGGCGAATTGCCCCACTTTTCCGTATCGGGTATCTTTCCGGCCTGTTTCTTGGGCCGATCAGGGAGATCGTGCAGCATAAAAACGTCCGCCGATCCCGAAGATATGTGGTACCACTGGTATCAACACCGGTAGTACCGCCGTGCAGTGTAGCGGTGCTTTACCGGTGATAAGGGGTGCGTTCTCGCATTCTTCTTTCGCGACAGCTAGCGTTTGAGACGCTGTGCGTCTGGGCGAAAATGCATGTGCTGCTGCTCGAGACACTGCGAGCATTTCGGACGAAATTATATGGCTCATACGTACCCCTTTCTCAGCACCGACTCCCGCAGAATGACTGTGCGTCATCTTCTTTAAGGGGACGTTGAGTCGCTTTCCAACGTCTTTCAAACCTTCACGCCGTAGCATCTATCACTCAAGGCGTAGTTTTTAGGCACTTTATTGCCTCCTCCGTACGATATTCAAAATCAGAGACTCACGCGAAAGCTCCAAATGCTATCAACATCATCACCAGGACCGTGGCAAGTCAACACAGATGAATTACATTTTCAGCATTGTTTGTAATAATGTTAACTGGAATCAGAAAAGCAACGTAAGAAAATAAAACAGCTTAGGCTTGAACAGTCAAGGTAAATGCTACATCAAGAACCACTGGAACGTGACAGCTTCTTGCGGTACTATTTTCGCGCCTTGGTTCCATTGTTCTCGCACTGTGATGCAGAATGAACATGAACTCTCGTTCAATGTAGATCAGGTTTTGGCACAATTCTTTAAAATCCATGACGCTGGGAGGTCTCCGCATTGCCGTCTCTTGATTCTCTTGTACTGAAGTGTGAAACATTCCTAAACAAATTATGGAAATCAGTGCGGACTTAGCTGTTATTCTTGAACTAGTCCGCTTAGATGTCTTGTTTGCTGCGCACTGTTTAGCTAGCATAGTTCAATAAAACAGCTTCTACAATGCGTTACGTGTAAGGTTGAATAGCATAGAGAGACTTCTTGCATGACCGATATCTTCAGAAGGTGAGGTAGAGCATCAGGTCTTCTTTTGAGTGTTTTCCTGGTGCGTCATCTTTCGCAACATTGCATGCAGTTTGTGGTGATTGAACTTTAGTCCCGCTGAAGACGTACTTGAAAAATTCTTCTCACTTTAAAATCTTTCCTCACTTACAGCTGATAGGCTTTACTCACGTGATCCACAAGGTTTAGTGTAGTAATATTTAGAGCAAATTAGTATCATTGCAGTTCATCTCTGAGGTGGTATGGTAGAGATCGTCAGTTTGTTCTTTAAACAATACAAATGATATCAAAGTAATTTTGTCTACTTCTAACATATACTGTCCTCCAACAACCTGCCAGCACTTGTGTTGCTCTTGCACTGCTAAAAATTCTTTTTCTTTTCCTGCTTTTACAATGCTACATGAACTAGTTTGGAGTTAACCTGTTAAACAAGCACGAACTTGTTATAACTTTATTATGTTTTTTTTTACTATTCTTTGTAGTTAAGATACTAAGCTTGGCCACCCCTCACACGGCCAAGCTAGCCCTGTCTCACAGTTAATAACGTGAAAAGGTTTGCGCTTCGCGCCGTGTACTCACACTGTTCACCATTTGGGATAAATATTGTGTTTGCGATTGCGGTAGTTTCTCAGTCGCGCTTCATAATAAAGAAATTCATAACGGGATAAACCTTAGAATACACCTTAGCTATTGCAACCTTCTGTTTGCGGATGCAAAAACAAGAAAACAAGGACGTAGAAATAACAAGCATTACTTGCGAGAATTGGGATTACGCGAGTTTTTGTATAACGAAACCACACAAGAAAATAATATTGCATACACTGCGTATAGGCGGATATGAACGCACCAAGAAAAAAGCTTGACGGGCATACTAGAAGCCTTGCAACACGCGAGAGAGGGTAAGAAGGCACAAAAATAAAATATTTTGGAAGAGAATACCCTGCGTGTAAGTTGACAACCGCTAGTGCCTTACGGGCAAGGTTCACCGCACCTTCGCGACATGTCGTCGTTACGCAAGTGTCAAGGGTCGGATGCAACAACCTGGCATTTCTTTATCGATCCAGCTAAATGAAACTTGTCCATCGAGTCGTATTGGTGGACGCCTAGGCCACAAGTCGGGCAGGTATGCTTGCCTCCATCCGATGATTCAACGCAATATCGTCGCCCAGAGCCAACATTCGTAGCGTCCGTTAATAACGCTCACGGTGACATTCGGAGAAAACGTGGTTGCTCTTAGACATATGTCGTAGTCTTGACATACATGCCCCATGCGTGCAGAAAGAGAGAGAGAGAGAGCTCTTTATTAGAAAAGCAGAGAATTTTGTCGGCGCGTATATAACCGCTGGCATGCTGCTCTGTATAGGGATGGGGAATGGGATTAAAAGATTCCAGAGGAGAGTGGGAGACAAAGAGTAAAAATCATTATGAAATGTCCGAGTGGACATCATACTAATATTTACAGGTGACATGGCGGGTAAATTTGGGCTTTTGTATATGAAGTGTGCAATCTTTAAAGCTTTCCTATTATACCAATTTCTGACACGTATTTGAGCAATAAATCCAAAACCCGTCGCTGTATTGAAGGGCCGGGCATTGCACCTAATATGCTTGGTAACGTTAACGGTTCGTGGTAAATCATGTCCATTCGGTGCTCAAAATATTGTCTCTCGTCGCGGCACGCGACGCATTCTAGCAAGAGGTGCTCAATTGTCTCTAAGTTGCGACAGTTATGACAGTATGGGTTAGTGGTAAGTCCTATGCGGTACAGATAATTGTTCGTGTATGCCACGTTCAGTCGAAGACGATGGTATAATGTCTCTAAGTGTCGAGGAAGTGGTCGTGGAATTTTCGGCCTCATTTCTGGGCCAATGTAACGCAGGAAGTTATCTTGGTGAAGCGGAAGATTCCACATGCGGTCTTTTTCTTGATAGGCATATTTTTTGCCATGCTTGAAGCGTCGGCTTTTGTAAGAAATGTTCTTTTGAACTTGCATTATTGGACTCCAATTCGGGCAGCTTCATCCGCTCTTTCATTTCCCGAAATGCCGGCATGGCCAGGTATCCAGTGGAACTTTATGCAATGCCCAGCAATCGTAGGCCTTTGGTGAAGATAAGCAATGTCAAATGCTGCAGGCTGATTATTGCAACACTTGTGCCTGTTCCACATACTTTGTAGCGCTGCTTTTGAATCCGTGAAAATCACCCATGTCTTTGGCGGCTGCTGTCGTAACACATACACAAGGGGCTCCTTAATGCCATATAGCTCTGCTGAAGTAGATGATGTCGCACGCTCAAGGCGAAACGAGAATCGTTGCCCTGTAGAGGGAACAAAAAGTCCACACTATGATCGACGTGGGGTTGTAGAGCCATCTGTGAAAATGTGCGTTGCGGCTGCGTCTTCTTTGTGCATATATTCCAAAGCTATCTGATAAGTCAATGCTTGAGGCATTTTCTTTTTCGCACTGATTCCAGGTATATATGGCATGATTTCCAGTGGGGACAGTGTCCATGGTGAAATGTATCGTGGCATAATTTGTGACGCCTGAGCAGGAATCGAAATAGATATGCTTCCAACGGCCTGCCCAAAGCTAGATGGAGCACGGGTTCTAGAAATATCCTTTAAAAAGTGAGTCTCCGTATGAATGACGTGGCGAGGTGAATCCGAAGTGTCTCCTGCAAAGATAGCACTTCAAGAAGCAGGCATCCAGCTTCTGCTACAGTTCCTGAGCGAGACGACCCCTTCGGAAGGCCAAGACATACGCGAAGGCAGTTGTTTTGTGCTGCCCCAAGTTTTCTCTTGCTTGTGGCAGACATTTTGAGCAGGATCGGGAGGTAATATCGTAGTGCTCCGTCGGCGTAGGCCTTATGGAGGAGCACCATTGATCGACAGTTGATCCGGCTGTGATCCGGCTAAAAATCGGAATACGTGCGACGCCGCGGAAATCTTCTCACTCAGTTTTTTTTACTTGAGGCGACCATGTGACGTTCCTATCGATCGTCACTCCAAGAAACCTTTGCATCATGACGTATGAAAGGGTACGACCACCCAACACTAGTGGGGATTTTTTCCATACATCTCCGCGTGAAAGCCATGACAACGCTTTTGTCGGGGGACAATTTCAGACCCCTTGGATTTAGGAAGGCCGATATATTTGCTAGCGCTCTCTGGAAGCGTTGTTGGGTGGTACTGCGGGAATGCGCCGCACTCCAAATACAGATGTCGTCCGCATACAGTGTGATTTTGACGCCAGGGGGCAGGTTTCTTTTTAGATGGATGAGGACTAAATTAAATAATACCGAGCTTCAATCCACGCTTAAAGTCGTCCTCCAAGACCAAGGGTTTCCAAAGCGTCAAGTATTGCTTTATGATAGACTGAATCATATACTGCCTTAATGTCCAAAAATGATGCAGTAGTTATGTTTCCAGACACCAATTCCTCTTCAATTGATGAGACCAAGGCAATGACATTGTCAATTGCGGACCTACTTTGCCGGAAGCCATTCATTTCATTCGGGTAAACTTTTGCAGTTTCCAGGAATCAATTTAGCCGTTTGCAGGTCATTCCCTAAGCAGCTAAGCAGAGATATGGGTCTGCAGGAGGCGTAATTTGTTGGCTGCTTTCCTGGCTTGAATATTGGAATAACTTTTGCAAGCTTCCATTGCGTAGTTACCTCCCCAGTTATCCCCCCCCCCCCATGAGGCGCTATAGTACTCCAGAAGGCGTAGGCAAGATGTGAAGCGCTCGGAAATCTATGCCACACAACTCACACCGTCATGGCCAGGTGATGATCGCTTGTATACGTCGCCGATTGCTGCCCTCAACTCTTCCATGGTGAATGGTAATTCTAAGTCAGTAAGGGTAGCTCTAGGTGGACTAGGCTGATGACTTGCAATTTGCCGAGAAAGTAGCGCCGCGTTGGAAACGAGCCTGCAGTACTGCTCTGCCACCTCTTTCAGGAATGCGCGCTCATATAATGAGAGGGCGATAGAAGGATAAAGCTGTTGCGGCTGTTTGCGAATGCCTCTGACGTCTCGCCAGATTTTGCTCAGCGGTTGTCGTACGCCCAGTGTCCCACAAAAGTCTCTCCACCTTTTTCGGTTCAGTTTGGTGAGGTAACGTCGTATATGTCTTTGTGCCCGTCGACAAGTTCTGAGGTCTTCGATATTCTTAGTACGTAGAGCCTTCCTTTCGGCACGCCTTCGAATGGCACATAACCTTTCAAATTCCTCGTCATTAGTTGGTACATTACAATGCTTAGTGGCAGAGCGAGTACTTTGTTTGAGGCAATGAGCTATGGTCGGTATTAATTCTGCATTTGTAGTCGAGGCTGTGATCCCTTTGTCTACGGCGGCTGTGTAAGCTTCCCAGTTTCACTTCAGTTTCACTTTTCTGGGCGACGTCCGAAAATGAAGGGCAGAGATTAGGATCGGGTAGTGATCACTACCTCGAGTCTCGAGATCTGTACGCCATCCGAATATAGGGGCCGCTTGACTTGATACGAATGTGATGTCAATGTAGCTAACAGTCTTCGGATTTTTCAGGTATGTTATGCTACCATCGTTCAAGGGCTCTATATTGTATTTTGCAAGAAGCTTCGCCGGCTTAGCACCCCAAGCCCATGTATGTGAACTGCCCCAGACCTCATTAAAATCGCCACAAATAATATGTGGAGATTGAGTGTTTGTCAAGCTTTCCAATCTTGTCACGTCGAAAGGTGATCCTGGTTCCAAGTAGACGCCGATCAGGGTAAACTGTTGGGATGCAATCAATGTGGTTGTGCAAATATATTCCTTCTTGTCGTGTGGTGCTACTTCAATCGCAGAGGCAGGCATGTCGTTGCGAAATACAACGAGCAGTCGGCTAATTCCATTTTGTCGCCTTGAATGATGAAAATATTAACCCTTTATTCTAAACTGTTCGTTGACGCGAGACTCGGAAATGACCATAAAAGAGAATTGGTGCACTCGCGCAAGATGCTTAACGTCGGCTAACTTCGAGCGCAAGCCGCGAGCGTTCCACTGGAATATAGTACATGTGCGGAAGTGTTTGTTGGTGGACACCGCTTGTTAGACGATTGTTGGCGAAGCCATCATTGCTACTGCGAAGAATCACGGCGTTGCGCCATGAAAGAAGACGACACCAGCGGTTTCAAAGCCAGGACGGCCTCTACCTGAGGGATGGTTTTAAACGATGGGCTGGCACGGAGAAAAGTCTTGATTGCGGCGTACATCCTCAGAATCAGCATACTTGATATCTCATTTGCAGTGCTAACATCTAACAGCTTTTCTTGGTTCTTCTTGTTCTTCTGCTGCGACCTTGGGGACACTTGTCGCTGTTGTGGGCTTGATGTTGTATCACTTGAGGGTTTTGATTGACTCTTTGCAGTTGAAGGCCTTTGCTGGTTTTCTCTCACGACTGAGGCGAAGGACTTTTTTCAAAGCCGTGTCGCTGCGCTGCACTGTGTCGCGTTGGTTTTGGTTAGTAGATGTATACATCACATCCGGAGTAGGTGGTGGTTCTCGTCGTTTCCGCACTTTTCCTTGGATTTGCTCCATTGTTCATGCAAGAGTGGCTGATTTCTTTTCAGGACACCCTCCATATGACGCAGCATCCTCAGCTCCACAGTTTGCACACCGAGGCTGGGAACGTGAAGTTCACTCCTTATGCGTATGTGCACCAGCGCATATCTTGCAGCGGATGGTGCCTTTACAATATTTGGCTATATGTCCATGTCTTTGCCATCTTAAACATTGAGTAGCAGACCCCACGTATTCCGTCACGGGGTAACTGCAGAATCCAAGCGACACTCGGTTTGGTAAAGGGGTGTCCTTAGAGAATTACAGGATGACCGAGCGTCTTCGAGTTTCCGTTACTACGCCATCTTCGTTAGGGACGTACAAAACTTACATTTCAGCAGATATGACTCCTTGTTCGCTCAAATACCCCTTGAGGTCGTCATCCGAGTACTGAACAGGAACGTCCTGTATCCTCCCGTGAGTGGCAGAGTAGGAGTATGGAACTCGAGCTCCTACAGGAATACCCGATAAATCTGTCACTGTGAGGAGGCGATTGGCTGCAGGAAGTGTAGACACTGTCACCATGAGGCTGTCATCCTTGTTGACACGGCGGCTGAGTATCTTTCCTTAGGCTGTTGTCACGACCACAGAAGCCAAGAAATTTGGGTTTACTTTCCATGAGCTGCTGTCAGGCTGAGTTGGCTTGAATATAACACGAACACCCGCAGCTATTTTCTTTTTGTAAGAGACAACAGTGAAAGCTGTCTGGTCCATCTCTTCGTTGTCTCCTGTAGATTCCCTTGTGTCGATCTCATCTTCACGTAGCCTTTTCCTTGCTTGCTCATCTTCTCTGTGGTCTACAGAAGGAACATGTTGACCTAATTGCTGATTGCTCGCGATGGATGCCATCAGAGCATCACGAAGGGCGGCCGACGGCGGAGGCTCGCCGCGCTGCTTCGGTCCGGTGCGCTTCGGGAGCCGCTTGCTGTGCTTCTCTCGCAGGACGGTGACCCCCAGAGTGGCGTTCGCTGAGCGAGAGGCAGAGATAGTAAAAATGAACTCTACACTTGCTAAAAAAAAACTTAAAATTACAGACAGGCGTTCGGAAGCGAGCCCATCACTCGTCGTCACATTACGCCAAAAGTTCGCGCATGAACGCAACTTTCTAATTAAACATGTTTACACGGCTAAGGAAAAGGAAACTCCATAATTACTCCTCCCATATGATGTCATGGCTTCTCGTTAAATCGCGCCCAATGCCTTAGAAAAGAAAACGAAGCTTACGATGAATTTTTTATTGACGTGTAGAAACATCGCCCGCTAGTAAGGGCATTGGAATGACAAATGCGCACAGTGAGGTTATATATAACTAAACTTGAGCATTGCCTATGTAAACATTCGTTCGGTTCAATGAGGGGTCGATAAATTGGTGCATGGTACACGAGCGTTGTTACATTCCTCCCACACAAAGGCGGCCGCCGTATTTCGCACAGCCTGTTAAACGTATCAGCGCTGTCGAGCTGCACAGACAAGCAGAGAAAAAGTCACAGCAAACAGTTCCAGCAACCAACAGCGTCAGTTGGTCCTAAGCAGTCCTGGCTCGTCTAACAGTGTTAATTTCGCCTACTCACACCTGCTATCATCGCCATTGCCATCCCACTGTTCTCACTTTCAGCTGTTAAGCTCATTTACGGGAACGTACGCTATGGATCCAGTGCAACTTCGTTTCGTTGCGTTGTGTGGCTCCAAATTGATCTTAGCAGGCATAGAAACAGCGAAACAAGCTGCAAGTTGTGACGCAACGCTATTTTCTTTGCCCCTCACATATACGATAAAGTGTCTGCGCGCAATATATCTGTTCACAATGCACGCAGTACGATCTTAGTTCGGTGTTTTGTGTTGCGTAAGCACGTTGAGCCTTTCGCCAGTGATATGAACATCATGGCCGCGTAGCTATAGCGTAGTACTTACGTAACACACGGCACGAAGCTAACATCATCATCATCGTTATCACCATCATCATCAGCAGCAGCAGCCTGTTTTTATTATCAACTGCAGGACAGAGGCCTCTCCTAGTGTTTTCCCATTGCCCCTGTCTAATATATTGCATGTATACCTGAGGCAAAGTTTATAAAGAGAAAGCGTGATGTGTGTCGGTTGCTTTCTACGAGGTAAGGTCGACCAAGATGGTATCGAAAATATAATGGCAGCAACACATATTTGACCCTTCGATTGTATCTGCTGAGGACAAACATTTGTTTGTTGTTTTTTTAAATAGACATCCTCAACAGAGTTATGCCACGGCTAATGAGAGCTGTGGGACGCACTTACCTTCGACGACGTGGCAAGGCATCGTTTGGGACCAGGGAAACAAGACAATGTCGACGACGGCAGCTTTACCGGCGTCTCGCTACTGGTTCTGGAAAGTTCGGGCGGCGCGGGATGCTGACTTGTTTTGGCTCACCCGGAAAAGTCCCAAGTGGCGCAGGAGTGAACTATACGTGGGTTCTTGACTGCGCACGCGCTGTATACAAGCCTCCGCGAACCTTGGCGAGACCGATAACGCGCTCACATTTTCTCGCGTTCCCTCCCCTCCCTCTGCCGACATGGCGCATGTGCATGGCTTCGTAAGTGAAAAGAAGGGCGTTTTTCGCCGCTGAAGTGATTGCTGTCCTACTATCCTGAATGTGGGGGCGCAAAATGAGTAAAAAGTAACAGGGATCGTATATTGCTCTATACCTTAAGTGTAAATTGGCTCAGGCGGCTTCGGACACGCATGAACAGTCATTGAGGCCAACGCTACACAACTCGCCAGCAGTTCCCACACCCCAAGCCTGCGGGCGACAGCGTATTCAGCAACGAAACTGAACGTGAATTCTTTGATTTAGCAAGAAGACGTGGGCGTACCCATGGCTGGTTATGTCGAGCATCAGATAGAGTTGCTTTTGTGGGCACTCGATCAAGAGTCCTCGTTTCGGTATTCGTTTTCGATGCATCTCAAGGGCGTCCTACATGATGTACTTCCAATAACGTTGTTACGGTGCATTTGGACAGGATCATACGCGCAAGAGGAAGACGAAGAAGAACTGGTAGAGTGTCGCCGTCAGCGGTGACCTTTGTACCAGCCTCGCGATTACCACTAACTTTTCCCCGCGTAAATAGTTGCAAATACATTTGGGCATCGGGATTCCTTTTTGTAACATTTGGAAAAGTTTGTCGTAAGCGCGCAGTCTGGTACAAAAGTCACAGCTCCAGGGGACAGACTACGAATTCCTCTTCGTCTCCCTCTTGCTCGCATGGTCTTGTCCAAATGCCCGGGAAAATATAAAAAAAATACGGAGAAAGAGCAATCAAAGCTATTTGAAAAAAGGAAATCAGTTGTTTTTTCATAGAATTCTAATATCGGATCTGAAGTCAAAAGCCAGGGAGAAAGTATCAGCAAGCCGCTTTTAACTGGACTGCATAGTACATAGATGCGAAAACAAAAATTTGACATAAGTAAATGATGAATACTGATCCCATATTTGTACTTGAGTATCACATAGGCGTTTATGTATTGGAAGATTCAACCGGCAGCTTTTTTTATTATTGTGCGCCTAAACTCCGAAAGAAGAAAAATACTTAAGCGAATACTAGTGACCTAATACGTTACATACCACACGTCCGTTTAAACAACACGATGGTTTGTACCCCACCCATCTTTAACACAACACGAAGCAGTCGGCTCGCGAAGGCTGCCGAAAGGAACATTCTCCAATCTACACATCCTACATAAAATGTTTCCCAGTCAATACAGGGACACATGCCCATGGTGTGGGGCCATCCCAACACTATATCACATCACATGGGAGTGCAGAAATAACTTGTCTTTCCATCCAGAAAAAAAACCAGTGCGGAACAGTGGGAGGGCCTGCTCACCAGCGGCGGGCTCACAGTCCAAAGAGGATTGGTGCAACACGCTCTCAAAGGGGCCCGGCTCAGCGGTGCTCTGGAACAGGGGCGCCGACCGCTCAAGACGACGGATACTTCAGTAAAACACGAAGACCTGTGTTAGCCGCTGAAAGCTGTTAATAGAGCAATAAAGTTTTCCCTTCCTTCCTTCTAGGCGGGCACAATTCTCGGTGTCTATTCCGCTGGTCACGTGACACGCGCGTTAGTCAAGCTAACTCTGCAAATGACTTCCGTCAAGCTTGAAAGGGTCAAAACGCGTCGTCCCACAGACAGTGCATATGGTACAGGCGTTGCTGTTGTGTGGGCGCAAAAAGACGCGTGCGAGCCCGTTCGCTTATGGGCCGTGTCGAGGTCTCGTCTCTCGCGTGACGCGTGCAAATCATGTGCAGTCGCCAGTGGAAGAACCTTGGGAAACACGAAGACGCCGGAAAAGAAGACGCGCGACACTTTGTCGATGAGAAGAGACCGAAGTTGGCCTTGCTCTCTACGGCTACAGGCTCCAATAAGGGTTCGACTGGGGCTAGTTGGTACGGCATCGTTCTTCTTGCTGCGCTATACTGCGTGTCTGGCTCTTTCTTTTTGTCCTTCGCCTGAGTAGTATAGCGCAGCAAGCAGAACGAGGCTATTGGCTGGGACAGACTACTCGAATCATGCAACAATAGTGACCAACATACTTCAGTCGGCTTAGAACGCGCGCCAGAGGGATCACATATGAGACTTCAGCACAGCGTTTCATAAGCATGTACTATAGATGATAATTGGAGGTGATCCATGGTACTTGCTTTTCCCTCGCATTTTATGACGTTCCTCTACTCACCCTCTACCTAGACTCGAGGAAGAGCATGTAGCACCGCTCCTCGAAAGAATAATAATAATAATAATAATATTTGGGGTTTTCCGTGCCAAAACCACTTTCTGATTATGAGGCACGCCGTAGTGGAGAACTCCGGAAAATTTGACCACCTGGGGTTCTTTAACGTGAACCTAAATCTAAGCACACGGGTGTTTTCGCATTTCGCCCCCATCGAAATGCGGCCGCCGTGGCCGGGATTCGATCCCGCGACCACGTGCTCAGCAGCCCAACACCATAGCTCCTCGAAAGAAGTGCTCACTGCTCGCATTAGCGCCTCACGGCAATTCTTGAGAAGAGTAGCGGTTCTTTCTTTCGTTTTTTTTCTCTTTTTGCAGCCGAGCGGTGGCGCTGTGCCCACCTCGGTTGACAAAAATAATAATGGCTTGAACTGATTGGAATTCATTATATCATGATGGTATCATCAGAGTGAATTGGGTGGTGGGTCTCAGTCAGACTTTGCTACACAAAATGGCGCTACCTTTCGCCTAAAAATAGACAAGTGCATTTCTACATTGCAACCGGACACTGCAGTCGGAGACTTGCGTTGCGCTAAACGCATGCGCGATGTCCTCAACTTTTCTAACAACTTTATCGACCAGTAAATTCTCGAGAGAGCTGAAAGGTTGAGGTTTGCAGCATGCAGTTTTCAACGCAAGAAAACACGAAGCCAACGCAACATCGGCTTTTAAATGATGGGAAGCTTTCGAGTTAGCGAAACAGCAACGGTAATAGATACCCGCCGTGGTTGCTTAGTGGCTATGGTGTTGCGCTGATAAGGACGAGGTCGCAGGATCGAATCCCGGCAATGGCGGTCGCATTTAGATGGAGACGAAATGCGGAAACACCCGTGTACTTAGATTTACGTGCACGTTCAAGAACACCAGATGGACCAAATTTCCGGAGTAGTCCACTACGGCGTGCCTCATGATCACATCGTGGTTTCGGCACATAAAACCCATAATTTCATTTTTAACTGTAGCAGATGTGACGAGTACAGCTTCGTAGCCTATAACTGTTGCCTCTAGCTGCAGCGTTGCGGCTGTTAACCTGAGGGTCCCGCACATATATCAATAATTACGAACTTGGACGCGATGGCAAGTTGAGTTAAAAATTTGGAAATTGCTATGTACAAAAAAATTTAGTGTACGAGAATTCATTCCTAATTCAGAAAACACTAACAAACGTAAAGCAGAATTTATTCATTTGAGTAAGATATTTCCGAACTTTAAAGCAAAGATTGCCGTCGCTGGACTCAAGAAAACAGGCTCTAAGACGCAGCATTACAGGCACATTCAGACCAACACCGTGAAGCGGAGTTGATTGTGTCTTTTCCTTATAACATTGAAACGTCAACAGGACACAAATGAATTATCTGTTGCTTAAGCTTCGCCACATATTAGAATTAAAGGGGGAGGGGGGCACCGAGGGACAGTCCAGATTTGTAGTAGTCACGCCGCTTTGTGTGCTGCTCTTCCCCGTCTTTCGTTTCTGACCACTCGTTTTCTTTTGTTGTTTTATTTCGCTCCTAGGTTTCGTGCCGGGCCAGCCACCTTCTTGTTAACTGACCTGAATGCACAGGCTCTCACTCCTAATTGCCCTGAGCCGCCCAGAGACGCCATGGCCATTCCTTTCGCCATCAACTATACTGCACGGATTTCCACATGCTACGTGAATGTCCGCGACAGTACAAAAGAACAGCGAGTCATTCCACTGACACGGCCGAAGCAGCTTGCGCAAGCAGATTACCGCCCCGGCAGGCTCGCATATAAATGAGGCTGTCGTTGTTCGTTTGTCCATTTTGTAAGGGCCACTGCGAATGTCAGCCATTGGAACCAATCGTAAATTACAGAAAGCAAGCTCTAATGTCAGACCTAACGAGCAACAGCCGAGGTTTTTTACATTTAGTGTCTTTGCCTTTAAGCGTAATGCCCTCACGTTACTGGATCGTTAGAATAATTCACGAAATCACTGCGACGAAGCATTTGCTGTTGCCTGTACATAAAAAGAAAAGGAGAAGCAGGGTTGGTGCCCTAGGGAACGAATGAGAGGGAACGGAAAGTTATACACTCGACTGTACGTTTCAGAGATGTCACAAGTCATTCTTGCGCAAGCACTTTTCGCTCTCGCGTATAAATGGGTAGCTTTGCACAACGCAACTGACAGTCAAATGCAATTAGGAAGTCACTGCAAATAGGGAATGAACATGCAAGGGGAACCACCCAGAGTTGAAGTTGTGCATGAGTTTCTGCGATTGAGTAAATTAACGGGCCCCCCGGTATACTCGTGAGCATGGCGTATTCGTAGAGCCAGAGCGTTGTATTTTGTCGTGTTTTGCTCTTCTTCATTTTAAACAGTTAGAGAACGGCTGTTGTTCATTTCCGTGCGTCGACGAGATGGTTATTTTCTGTAGACGACGGGGATGCAGGCTATACCACGTCATGCAGAATTACTGTACGTGACTCCCAAAGAGAGCCATACTTTATTGGGTGCCGAACACAGTAATTTTAATGTCATGGGTGAATGGCCGATGGTGCCTGCCGCATAGCATTCCGTCTGCTGGGAAGCTTACGCACTTGTAAATGAGCCCATATTTCTGAATCCTCAGCACATACGTATCTGCTCTACGCATCACTAAACTTACGCAGTCGCATTACCTCAAAGGCAAATTAAAAAGCTGGAATCAGTTGGCATGCAACGCGAAATCAAAACACCGGTTGCAGAAGTACTGACGTGGCGTTTTCCGCAACCTATAAAACCCGGAAGAAATACTGGTGAACCTGAAAGTGCCCTAAATGATCTAATGTAATAGCTATAATACTGGAAATTTCACTTACACTGCGTCGTGACGTCACGGAGCAGAATGCAGCCACGTGGGAACAGGGCAGTGCTATGTGCCAAGTTCGAATTCTGGACGCCACCGCCAAAGAACCACGGATGCCAAAATAGATCAGTGTGGCACGTCAAGTGGGTGTACGTGTGAAAAGAACGGATGGCGTTTCGAGCCGGAAGTATGGAAAAAAGGACAGACCGGACTGCTGAACAGACCACGAGGTTTGGAGGTCTTCAGAGAAACATACCCACGTCGGCGGGTCGAAGGTACCGAATGTCGCCTAGGCGCGGGCCGCAAAAGTGCGGAAAAGTTTGAAAGAAGGCATAACGGATTTCGCTGCTGTGCGGAAAGGCTTTCCTGGCTTTCCTCCTGGCTTTCCTATTAGACGCCACTCACCCTGACCCCGCTTCGGACACTGGGGCCAAATCACCCCTTCGACTGTGCTTCGAGGGCCCTAGGTGAAGCGTCTAACGACTGCCGGCTGTTTTCAAAGTAGTAATTTGGACTTCCTTTCATTTAGCTACACAGTACAGTGTGCATTCTCAGACTTTGTAGATTGGATTTAAGCTCGTCAAAGCACATTCCAGATATATAAGAAGCCAACAAACACTTACACCAAGGACAAGGATGTTGTCCTTGGTGTCAATGTTCGTTGGCTTCTTATGATATGACCCATAAAAAGTGGGCCTCTTGGTTCAACCCTTTCACCTGTCAGTTAGTGCTTTATCAACTCGCCTGCTAGTGCGTGCGTGGATTTGTTGCTAACATTTTAAATTGTGCTCGCCTTCGTCGTCATTAGAAAAGTATCAAAAGTTGTTACGTTTGTGTGCTATGGATGTGCATCTGTCTGGTCTTATACATTCTATTCTATTGCGTTTGGCAGGCATTCTCAGATCATGAACAGCATGTTGCCATTATCCCTCAAGAGAAAAGTGTATGACCAGCTGTGTCTTACCAGTACTCACTTACGGGGCAGAAACCTGGAGGCTTACGAAAAGGGTTCTACTTAAATTGAGGACGACGCAACGAGCTATGGAAAGAAGAATGATAGGTGTAACGTTAAGGGATAAGAAAAGAGCAGATTGGGTGAGGGAACAAACGCGAGTTTATGACAGCTTAGTTGAAATCAAGAAAAAGAAATGGGGGCGGGGCATGGGCAGGACATGTAATGAGGAGGGAGGATAACCGATGGTCATTAAGGATTACGGACTGGAATCCAAGGGAAGAGAAGCGTAGCAGGGGACGGCAGAAAGTTAGGTGGGCGGATGAAATTAAGAAGTTCGCAGGGACAACATGGCCACAATTAGTACATGACCGGTGTAGTTGGAGAAGTATGGGAGAGGCCTTTGCCCTGCAGTGGGCGTAACCAGGCTGACGATGATGACGATGATGACGATGATAAATTCTATCGACGTAAGCTGAGAGACACTCACTCAGTCTCACTCGGTTGCTTCGCATGCTTCTAGATTGGGCCTCCCACCAAGTAGCAGCGTAGGAGGCGAACAGTCGAGCCAGAGCCAAGGTCGAGCGTAATGCACCGCCCAATGTTGACCACATACTGCGTTGCTACGTCACGGCGCAGTAAGAGCCTACGAAGTGAAACCGAAACTGCCTATTCAAAAGGTTTTATAATAAATTATTTAGAGTGCTCTGAGACCTTACCCGGCATTTTTAGAGGGTTTATAGGTCAAGAACCTCCATCTAGAGCAAAAAAAAAAGAATGAAAAGCAGGCATGGCAAGAAATATTTTGTCAGTGTTAAAATGACATTTGCGAATCGTCTTTCTTATTTACCTTAAATGATGGTAGAAAGATGGGAAGTCCTGTGAAAATATTAGAAAGCGTCAGTGAGTGGTGAATAATTTAATATCAAACTTGTTTCTACTAAACGGTTTGGCTGTCGATATCCGGAAGGTGAAGCTTCGTTAAGTCATGAAGCTCTGGCTAACTTCCTTCGAATGCTGCCGCTGGCACACGGAAGTACAGTAAAAAAAACACGCGTGCAGCCCTTTTGCTTACATTGTTTATCAGACAAATCACACTTAGCCTTGCTGCTACACGTCACCCAAACTGTGCTCCGTTTCGTGACGTCATCACAGTGTCCATGACGGCAGATCCAAGGTTTCGAGACAAAACTTAGTGTCACTTTGAAAAATCTCAGGTTTTCTAGTGTTCGCATTTTGCTAAGCACGATAATTTGACACGAGACAAACACCCCGTATATTTAAAAAAAATTATGAAATGTAAGGTTGAGTATTTGTGCGACTACCAGTTGGCGTTGCCTTCGGAAGGCTTCTTGAATTATGCCATTTATCCGATTTCCAATAACGCATCTGTGCGGTCAGTGCCTTCCATGGCTGCGGCGAAGACTGCCGATATTGTTCGTCATTAGGCGGCCACGGTTGGAAGCAAGTTCTTTTTCACTTCGTTCCATCGCTAATTGATCTAAGCCCCACAGTAGAGAGGAGAAAGGCATTAGGGGTCGATAACCAATTAGGTAGACTAGGCGAGGGCTGCGAACGCAAAGCGCCATTCGTCGGGCTGCTAAATAATGGTTGGGGATGATCAGAAAGCTTTAACGCCCAAGAGCAAAACATGAGCTACGACAGGGGCCATAAAAGGCTATGAAGTATTTTCGACAACCTCGACAGCTTAAACGATTACGAATCAGTCGCTACACGAGTGATTTGCGCAACTCCGTTCCCAGCAGAACGCGACGGCTGCAATACAGAAACGAACCAACCACCCCGTGCTTAGCTGCAAAACGACGCAACTACAAAGCCAACCCCTGCGTATTTTCTTCACAAATGAAGTCTTCGTATAACGGACCATTCCTGCGACGCCCTCTTCTCATAACAGTTTTTCTTTATAATACCAAGGAATCAGTCTCCAGCATCGTCTCGACTTCTGAGTGCAAGCAATGTAGGTGTACGTTCACATTCATCAAAATTAATAATGACATCGCGTTTAAAGGCGTTTCCTGCTTCAACTGCGCTCATTCTAAGTATGACGTTCACGTTTAAACGGGTTTGCTACTTCGACTGTGTAGAGCCTACGTAACACGTTTCCAGAGCTATTGTTTACAGCGTGCAACACCTTAACCCTTGAAAAATTAGACATGTAAATACACGAAAAAAGAACGTCTACATTTTTCTGTCAAATGTGCAAAACACATCGAGAATAGGCATAGCTAACGAAAATGAGAAAAAAAATGGTGGTGGTGCTGGTGAAAACTTCATTTTTGTCCGGCAAGTTAATAGGGTGGGCTTCACCCTGACTGATCCCGACTTCACCCTCTGTCTGCCACGAGCCCTTGGGCTCTGGCGGCGTCGTCGACCGGCTAGACTTTCCACAGTTGATCTTCTGGGGCTGATCTGAGCAGCACAGCACACAACCGTGCGCGGAAGCTTTCACTTGAGGCTGCCTCTCCGCTGCTACTTGTCAGCCCATTGCAATCCCAGAGCATATGCTCAAGAGTTTCCTTTGAGCCACATTACTTACACTCGTGTGCCTTGTATATATCTCGATAATTTATATTCCACATCACTGGATTACAATATCTGCTTGTTTGTAACTGCCGCACCACTAAACAGACTGCGATTTATTTAGTTTCTGATAAGGTGGTGCATAAATGCAACTATGCATTTTATAAACTATCCTTGTATCTTTGCATTTGGTCAATCTGTCTCCCCGCTCCCAATCTCCGTCCTCACCTTCTTCAGCAACCCCCCAAGTTTACGGCACCAACGTTTCTCGCAGCTCAATCGGTTAGCCCTCGAGCTGCGTTGCGTGCAGCCTCGTTGTTTCCGCCGTCCCTTGGTGAGGTCAGAGTATGGGCAGGTGTCCATAGTAATTGAACATTTCTGACTTTTTTGGCTACTTTCTATACTATTTGTTAGTGCCACCGGGGAGATTCGGCCATTTGCATAGTTGCGAATTGCCGCCTTTAAGTCACTGATTATTGTGTATGCTTCAGTTTGTGTTATTACTACTGTCATCGCCGTTTCTTCTGCTGCATATATATATTCTGTCTTTATTGTGACACTTGTTACACATTTCTTTTTATGATTGACTACGACTGCAGTGAATGCTCTCCTGCGTCTGAGCCTAGCTGCGTCTGCAAAAGCTGCTCCTTCATCTCGTTCAAATCTTTTCCGTATCTCCTTGGGTTTGCTTTGTTTTCGTCTTTCATGTTGTGTGGGATGCATGTTCATTGCCAGGGGGAAAATCATTCTCACATTTCTGATCTCTTGGCATTTCCTTCTTTTCTCCGTGTTGTGCCTGATAAATAATACGCAATCTTGCTAATATACGTATTCCTGTCTTTGTCTGATGCAGTCTTTCATACTGTAGTATGCGTTGAGCTTCTATGGGTTCATCCAATCTGTTGTGTAGTCCTAGTGCTAGTAGTCTTTCTGTACTAGTGCTTATTGGAAGTCCTAATGCCTGCTTGTATACGTTCCTTATTAGGCATTTTAGTTGGTTATTTTCAGCGGTATACCGTCTGAGATATGGTGCCATGGATACTATTCGGGTTAGTATAAATGCCTGTACCAGTCTTATTGTGTCTTTTTCTCTCATTCCGTTGTGTTTGTTAGTTATCCTTTTGATTAATATTGTTACTTGAGAGACTCTTCCCTCTAATTTCTTCATTGTTTCGCCGTTGTCTTTGGCGTCCCTTATTTGTCCTAGGATTCTGGTTTTACCCCCATTGGGTATGAGTGTTCCATCCAAAGTGTTTAGTTGTATTTTCTTATTCTTCTGAGTCATTCCCCTCTGTGCTTTTATTTGGTTTGCGTCCTCTTCGTGTGGCCCTGTAAAGTCATAATTCTGACTTTTCGGCCGAGCCGGCCAGCCCGGTCCCTTCTAAGTATCGTTCTACTGTCGCTATCACGTTCTGAATTGTTTGTTGTATTTGCCCATCCCTGTCATTAATCGCCCATATGTGATTATGTCATCGGCGTATATGGTGTGATTTTGGCCTTGTAGTTCGTTTAGTTTGGTTGACCATCAGATTACTGCTACATTAAAGAGCATTGAGCTAGACTGAGGAGAAAGAACATACAACTATGTTCGAAACTTCCTAACTGGCAGACTAGTAAAAATCAATATGGAAGATTTGGAATCGAAGAAATAAATAGATATATTTATTTCTTCGATTCCATATCTCTTACATTGATTTTTGCTATTCTGTCAGGAAGTTTCGAATATAGTTGTATTTTCTTTCTCCAAAGTCTAGCTCATTCAATCTGTTGAGTATTGTTGTGCGCGTCACGTTGTCAAATGCATTTTTTAAATGAAGCCCAAGAATGATTCTGGTTGATCTTCTTGGGGCGTCTATGATCTGGTGCTTAAACTGGAGCATTGCGCTTTAGTAGAGAAGTTCCTTCTAAATCCCAGCATTGTGGCGAGGAGTAGATATCTGTCTTCTATGCAATTAGTAATTCTAGTTATATTGCTCGGTTTCAAAGGTTTCATTAGTATTCCTACACCAGATGTGAAGGATGTAGGCCTTAGATTCTCCAATTGTAGGCGTTTGCCTGGCTTAGGTATTATTATGACATGCGCTGTCTTCCATGATTCTGGAATTTCGCCCGCTTTCCGGCATTCATTAATATAATCTGTTAGTTTTGTCGCAGAATCGTCGTCTAGGCATCTTAACGTTTTGTTTGTTATGCCGTCTGGTCCGGCTGCCGATTTGGTCTTGAGTTTATGCAGTGCTGCTGTTATTTTGGATTCACTAAACTCTTCGTCTAGAACTTTGTTGGTTCTTCCAGTGTAATTTGGGTGTGTTTGCGGAAGCTTTCTTTCAGCAAAGGGGGGGGGGGGGGCAAACCGGGCAGGTGACTAGAAATGGGCGTCACCCTAAGCCACCTATGGCTTCGTTGTGAAATTTATACAGAGAGCTGTCATCCTATGGGAAGCATGGGTGTAGATTTTATGTTTTACATCACGTGTGTGACACCACTGTAGCCGGAGATCCTGCATCGGACTGTCGCCTCTGACCGTCCTTTCAAAAGAAATTCAGTCGCGGGCCAAACTTTGGCTTCCTCACCTCGTACTCCTGCTCCGAAAAAAAATAATAATAGTGCTCGTTGCCTTTTACTTCGTGTTGGCCGAACAAATTTAACAAGAAATGTTGTACTCAATACTTATTACTCAGCAAGAAGAAGAAACTTTATTAAAGAATAGTCCGGAAGCTTTTGTTGAAGCAAATTTTTTTCTAGTATGCTGCCTGTAGGCAACGCTCTTCCATAAAGGTTGACGGTTAACGTAAGAGAGACTCAAGACGTATCTCAGCTGAATAATTTTGATACGACTCCACGCGAATGCTATTTCTGTCCTAACGGCTTTCGTGCATCTGTGTCTGCGCGCAAATTTATTAAAATGCGTCCCATTGAGTCTCCAAATGCACGTTCAGTAGCCCGAATGAACGGCTCAACCTATGACAACGAATCTCTCTGAGGACAAATGTAGGCTAAGATGAACCAGCTGTGCGTGCCGGACGCTCCTCCTTGAAGGCCTCTGAACGTCTCACTATGGACGCGCGATGCTCACTGACCCGCAATGCGTAGATACGAAGTAGGGTAAGCAGCCTCGAGGTCGCGGGCTAACGAAACCTCCTTCAGAGTGACGATGCCAGCGCATCCGGCGCAGTGCGCGGGGACAAAGAAACTGAAGGGGCTTGCGGACCGCGTTGCCGCAATGAGAACGCCGAGAGAGAAGGAAACAAAGATTCTTTCCCTTCCCCGCGTGCCCCCAACCCGTCTTCGCGCCTCCGAGCGATCGATAATGAGCGCCAGTTGGCCAAGCCTACAATGGAACCCGACGAGATGCCTGTCGGTGCCTCGGTGAAGAAGCCGCAGAACCCGTATAGCAGTGGCCTTGAAGCTCCTCCTCTTTCCCACAAGTGCTGCGCTCCTTATGTGATTCAACCGGCGAGTGAACGATACACCCTTATTCTCTTTCCACTGCAGTTATACCAAGTGTAATGTTTTTTTCCAAATATGTTCCGCTGCTTTGTGGAACATTCATGGAACGATGTTGTAATGCTCCACTCATCAGGGTCAAAGTTATGTGGAACGAGGATAAAAGTGATACGCAGTAGCACTTGAAAGAAGCTCGACCTGAGGAAGAGTCTACGCTTGAAGATATTTGCTTGCCACGAATAGCAGAATACTTTTGGAAATACGTTTCCCCTACTTAGTGGCACCTACATGGAACGAAATGAAGACTGCACATTGGACGCTATATAACAGCGTCTGCTATCGCCATCTTCATTACTGTGAACGAAATAATGCTTTCATTCGTACCGATCAATTAGGGAGCGGAAGCTAATCAAAAGTTGCTTGAGGACTTCCGGCGTCCGGAAAACCAGTACGAACAGACATCACATAGTAACTACACTATATTAAACTGCAAAGTTGGGCGAGTTGGTATGCATTCATAATGGTAACAGCGCGAACAAGACGACGAGGGAGTGAAACGACACAGGACAGCGCTCGTACTGTGTCCTTTCACTCCGTCGTCGTTTTGTTCGTGCTGTTACCATTATGAATAATAACTACACGAAGGTTTTATGTCACCATATACGATAATAAAATAACATTGCAAACATCGAAACCACAAGAAACAAAAATCATGAGCCATTCCACTCTGTGAAGGCGGTTGACCAGCGAAGCTGTTTAGCTCACGACAAGGAAGTAACACATAATTTTGAACAAAGGTACGAACTCATTCGTTGTCTTGGTGGGGGATCATCGTAAGGAAAGGTACGCCCATTCATTTATTGTCTTGATCAGCAGTCCTTATTTCATTAGCAACTGCAATCCCATTCTCTGATAATGTCATTGCACGTACACCACTGCGTTGTCGGTGGGGCACGATTGGTGCGGCACCGCAAGGGATATATCTGCAACACGAAACGCGTAAACCGCTACCTTTTCGGTAACGACTTATACACATTAAATCATCAACAACGACAACAGGGGTCTTGTCATCGCAGTTAATTCACACAAAGTGAGTAGCCATGAACCTCGCGGGTTGCTTGCTTACGGGGGTGTGAGCTATTGGTGATGACAGTTTTCGACATGCTGTGTATGCGTGATTAGAAAGAATTTCAGCACTGTTCGCTTCGCTTTGCTGAGTCCTTGTAGCCTCTGCTTTACGGGGCTATGACTTATTGAATTTCTGGCATGTTTACAGGGATATGAGCCATTGATGATGATAGTTTTTGTTCACGGAGAACAAAAGTAACAGAACCTAAACTATATACAGCTTCGCTGTAGTAAGGAACACTGAGCCCTGAAAGGTATAAAACGAAAGCGCACACGAGAGAAAGCGCAAGAAAGATGTATGCGCCAGAAAGATGTTAGATAAAAAAATAATAATGATCATCATCATTACACATTGCATCCACTACTGGGGGAAGGCCTGTCCCAACCATCCCTAATTCGCGCCGTCTTCTGTCAGCGTACTTCATTCTACATGGTGGCTAATTTCTTTATCTCGTTACACCTAATTCACGAAGCGGAAATATTGTCAACAATTCACGGCTGTAGCACGAAGCTACATATGAAGCTGACGCATGTGTCTCAGAAAGAAAGCTCCGCAGTTGACAAAAAATTCGTCCCGGTCCGGAGATAGAACACTGGCGGGATCAAATAGTCTCAGCTGCTGCCGCTTCACCGTCAGAGCTTTGTGATACTTTCCGGGTGACAATATTTTTTCCTTTCATTGAAATTCCTCCACCTTGGCCATTTACCGCAGGACTGATTTGTTGATGCCGCCAAATTTCCTCCCGTTCTGGGCTGCATTTCCACTACCGTTTATCCTGTTACTCGACCGGTTATCTGCTTTCTGCTTCGCTCACCACACAGCCTACCGAATTTCACTTTTTCTTCAACTAATCTCATCTCTAATATCAGCTGCTCTTGTGCCAGCTGGCTAATGCCAGCATATTGATGTCATGCTGCGTCACGCATATATATATATATATATATATATATATATATATATATATATATATATATATATATATATATATATATATATATATATATATATATCAGTCCCCATTTTCTGCAAACTGATGTTCTACAAGATCTTCACGATGATCCCACGGGATGGTGCCTTGGATATTAAGACGCACGACAAGACCCGAAACCGGTTCTCTTGGCCTGGCCTCTCCTCCGCCATGACCAAGTATATCGACTCTTGCGTGCCCTGTCAACGCCGCAAAGGCCCTATATCTGCTTCCGCTGGGCACCTGCAACGCCTCCCTTGTCCTGCCTCTCCCTTTGATGTTTTTGGAATAGGCTTGTACGGGCCTCTTCCCCTGACTGCCAACAGTAATCGCTAGATCGTGACAGCTCTTGATCATCTCACCCGCTGTGCTGAGATAGCTTCTTTACATTCTGGGAGGGCTTCTGAAGTTGCGGACTTTTTTCCTGCGAAGCATCTTTTTACGCCGTGCGGCACCACGCATTCTCCTCAGCGGCCGCGGCAAGGTCTTCCTCTCTTGCGTTCTTTCCGAAGTTTAGGAGCTACCAGCACTGTACATAAGACAACTTCCAGCTACCATCCACAGACCAGCGGCTTGACCAAGCGTTTCCATCGTACATTCTCCGACATGAGCTAAAGGTACATCAGCCCGGACAACACAAACTGAGATGAAATCCTACCGTTTGCGACTTTTGCCTATAACATTGCAGGTCAGCGTTCCACCAGCTTTTCCCCACCATTCTTACATGTCTACAGCCGCTTACCAAGTTTCGTCCTCGATGCATCTTTCTTCTCGCCTCATGTTTCATCGGCAATGCCTTTTCCCGAACAATTTCTTTTCCGCCTCGCTCACTGCCGCTACGTCGCCCGCATTAACGCATTAACGTCGACATCTCCCAGGATGCTCGCAAGCACCCCTATGACTCCACTCGCCGCAGTGTGATTTTTCTCTCCTGGCGACAAAGTATTACTCAGGGCACCTGGACGTGTCCCCGGTTTAGGTGACAAATTTCAAAGTCGCTGTCTTGGACCCTACCGGATTGTCGGACGAACTTCGCCTGTTAATTACAGCACTTTGCTTCTTTGTACTCCCACTGACCGTCGTTGTCGCGGAACCGAGACCGCGCACGTGTCATGTTTGAAACCTTATGTACGGCGCGTTTCTTAGCAGACTTCTGCGGCCAGGCTGGCCGCTTCCTCTAGAGGGGCAAATTAGAGTGAGCAGAATATTGGCACCTAATCTTCCTCATCTTACATATCATCATCTGAACCGCGACTTTGCCGCTGTAGTGTGAAATCGTTGAGCAAAAGAAGTTCCGCAGAATATATATATATATATATATATATATATATATATATATATATATAGCATCAAGCTTATGATTGCGACTAATAAAAATTTTGCCCTGGATTTTGCTTCTGCTCGTTTACTATATATACAGCGTATCATAAGAAGCCAAGAAACGTTGACACCAAGGACAAAACAGGGGAAATTATTTCTACTTACTAATTGAACTAAAGAAATTATAAATTACTGGCAATGAAAGTGGATGAAAAAACAACTTTCCGCAGGTGGGGAACAATCCCACGTCTTTGCATTAAGCGCGCGATGCTCTACCAATTGAACTACCGCGGCCCCGCCTTCCCATCCAGCAGCGACTATGTTTTTCAGGCCAGACATGCAGACATCAGACGTCTTACCTTGTTGAGCAAAGGCCCATACGGAAGGCAAGGCGTGACAAGTGAATGAATTGACAAGTGAATGAACTTCTTTGACGAGAAGTATTCCGCAAAGCCACCGATAGTGTAGATGGCGAGAAGGTTTAAACGTTGCTCGGCAGGTGGCAGAGACTCCAGTCACCCAATTGGCTCGATTTCCTGGTTTCTTGTCTTTGTGGCATGTATCGCAATGACGGACGAAAGTATGTAGAAATATCGCTGATAATTTCTGGCCAGTAATACTGTGGCGAAAGTACTTCAAAGGTTTTGTTCACTCCAACTTGGCCAATCTGACGGTGGACCTATATTTGTTGTGACGAGTTACAGGTGTGACCCGTGGGTTTCGGTAGAACCCCGAAGAAAGCATACGAAACGTGAGCCCTGTGTTAGGCTTAGTTTTATTTTGCTGAACGCTTGCCAATGCTTGCGCGTGCTCTGTGGAGCAACGTCATTTCATGAGCACGCGAGCGCCAGTTATGAACTGATGTGATGCCATTGCTGCTGCCGCTACTATATAACAAGTCTATTAATATAGGTTTACGCGAGACATATATCATGTGTAGCTTATTGAAGTTTGCCGCTATGTACAAAAAATACAAAGCTGCGAATATATATATATACGTGTCAAGCATAATATATAGCGAGTGCATAACCTCTGCCAAGTTTCCTTTCTCCTTACTTAGCCCTAACCTTATTATGTTGGTCAGTCTAAGTCGACTACCCGACCTCTTCGAGGACGGATAAACGAATAAAAAAGATAAAAAGGTATGAGAAATATAAATGAAAAGAAAGTCACGAATATAGAGGATATGACTTAAAGAGATAACACACTCCGAGGTCCTGAAAAATTGGGAAAGCATATTCTCTTTAGACGGAGAACTTGTTTTTCGCACATCTTCACGCGATGGAGCCCATCGAAAGCTATATCAAGTAATCTGAAAGCTCTCTAATACACCAAAGCTTCTTTTGCTTTATGTTTTTTAGCTTACACTTGTCCGTAGCTTAAAAGGGCGATATAAATTTATGTCTCCCTGTGACCAGCCAAGGAAACTAAAGGATTAGGCTTGACCGCTGTCGTGCACGGCATAAAGACGCAGTTCTTCAGGATGGTCTTTAGGTCTTCAGAACACCTGTCCAGCCCGTACGTCTCGTCCCTTACATTTCTTTTTTCACTGTCTGCAGGCTGACTTCACGTCTTGGCATCACTGTGACTGAAGGTTTCTTTGCGGTTATTTGTCCGGAGCAATGGCGTTAAGCCGTTTAACGATCTTGTCTACTAGTGTAATCCTCTTTGGATTTCGCCGATATTCTTAAGAAGCTACGAGCATTAGACGCCCATCTTCTTAGATTGTTGCTAACGCATGGCGAATTCGTTTCATGGATCAGCAAAAAAAAAACTGTTTCATTTTAATAAAGAATGTCAGGGATATTAACACAGAGGACATGATAAGTTTGCTACTCGGTACGGAGAAAGGATGTACAAGAGGGAAGGGAATAGCAAAAGAACAACACATTCAACGCGCACTTGTTGAGATGAACGTTAAGCGAAGCTCGAAGTGTTCATTTAAACACACGCACACACACGCACACACACACACACACACACACACACACACACACACACACACACATATATATATATATATATATATATATATATATATATATATATATATATATATATATATATATATATATATATATATATATATATATATATATATATATATATATATATATATATATATATATATATATATATATATATGTAGTAGCCTCCTGCCAGTCCTATCTTCTATTCTAACTTGCCAACTTGTGCCCTGAATCAAGCCGCTCTACACCTACTGCATGATTGATACTCCAATCGAGTACCATTGGCCCTTCCACTTTAACCAGCTCTATGGGTGCGAAATCATTCTGTCGATGTCAATCCGCAAGAAGTTCAAGATCAGCTTCGTCACAACATCGGCAGGGTCCAAACCTGCCTACCTCATTAGTGCAGTGCTATATGTGGAACAACAGTCATGAAATCTCTCGGCTTTATTCTGTAACTCAAAGGCAGCCCTGCAACCACTTTTATCAGTTCTGCGCCGTAGCCCACATGGACAAGTGGTAGCAGAGATGCGATTACGCTAACATCAAGCGGTGTACCGAGTTCCCGATACTGAATTTCAGTGGCTACTTGGGCACTGCAACATTACTGGCAATGAAAGTGTCGACAAAGCTGCCCGTGAGGCACATGATCTATGTGAAAGCACTTCAATACCATTGTCGAGAACGGATGCAGCGCTGCACTTCAGCGGTCTTGCTTATATTATTACTTTAAGGAAGTGAAACACACTGGAATTCATCAACCGACGCCTATATGCCATGGACCCGCGTATGGCATTACAACTCTTACCTGGTTATTAAAACGCTACTGTGCAGCTGGCGAGTAGGAGTTTCTTTCACAAACGCTTATTAATTCCTAACTGTAGTGGAGGACAGTTCCAACTGCAGCTCATATGATGTCGAAGAAACGACCAAACATATCCTCTGTGACTGCCCTACACATGAAGGTCAGAGGTGTGCCCTTCGGACAGCTTTGGAGCACTCAGACGACCAGCCTTCCATAGAGGAGAACATCTTGGGCCCGTGGCCTCGTGCGCCTGGTATGTGCAAGACCACAAAGGCGCTGTTGCATTTCTTGAAATGCACCAGCCTGTATGACCGCTTGTGGCTGACTCAGCGATGAACGCTTGCGTGTGCAAGAGTGCAAACCGTTAACTTCTTTCTTCCTTCTCTTCTTTCATTCCCCGTTACCCCTTCCCCAGTGGAGGTAAGCCTACCGTGCACGACCTGTTTAACCTGCCTGCTTTTCCCTTATGAATCTCTCTCTCTCTCTCTCTCTCTCTGTCTCTCCTTTACAGGGTATATTCAACTGTTCTCTCTTTACTCTTCCTCCCCGCTCCCTCCTTCTGATACTCCATCGCTCATCTACATATTGTCTTTTCCTTGACCTGCTCATCAATCGCAAGAGCTGTGTAGCATTCTCTACGATACAATACACATAGGGAAATAATCTTGCAGTTGCGCGCGTCAGGACCCAATTCAGTCAAAATATTGGCCAGCGAGATGAAAATGAGTGCACTGTGGTGTGGAACAGCGTCTGAATATTGAAGCTGTCGCGCGCGTCAAGACCCCATTCAGTCAAAATGTTGACCAGCGAGATGAAAATGAGTGCACTGTGGTGTGGAACAGCGTCTGAATATTGAAGTTGTCCAACTTGCACGATTACATTGAACTGCTTTGGTTAGAGTGCTGTGCATGGAAGTCATTAATCAAGAAAGGCTATATATATATATAACTTATGAACGCAGCCTCATAGAAAGCGGTCTCCGTACGAGAAAACAACAGCGGAAGTGCAAATCTTAACAATAAAGAAGAAAACGAGGTGCAGTAAAGTCATATAAAACTCGTTTTGTGATGCAGTATTTCATGCGAAACTGCGCGCCGTAGCCGTTCGAATTGGGCGCGTGATAAATTTGGCGCATCTATTTGTATTGTCTTTGTGCCTTTGGTGTTAACTTTT